>NC_080541.1:114096628-114398950 GCF_028640845.1 Ahaetulla prasina
GCATCTAGTCCTCAATGGAATTACATCTGTATGGAGAGAAACATGCAATTTTATACCTCAAGGTTCTGTCTTGGACCCAGCGCTGTTCAACTTCTCCCTAAATAGTTTAGATGAGGGGATAGAAGAAGAACTCATCAAATTTTCAGACAATACCAATATGGGAGCAATAGGTAGTACTTTGGAAGACAGACTCAAGATTCAGAAAGATCCAGACTTCCGGGTGGCTCCGCTGCGCTAAATGGCGGGCAATCTCAGTCCGCCCGTTCTTTGTGATTCTGTGAGAGCTGTTTAGACAGCGTTAATCTGCTGTCAACAGCTCATAAATCTCTACCCTCGGGCAAGGAGGGGGATGATGAGCCTTTGAGCTGAAGTTGAGCCCCCAAGAAAAGCCCCAGAATGATTTCTGGTGGTTTGATGGGAACGCTCCTTCTATAGCTCAAAAAAAGCTCCAGAATCCAGAACGCCTCTGCAGAAGCAGAGAAAAACGCAGCGTCCATCTCCGTGACTGAAGAGGATTATTGATAAATTGTCAACACGGAAAGAGCCGAAAGCAGGAGGGCTGGCATTTGTTTGTAAGATGATTTTAACTCCCTGACAGAGAAGTTATTTGTATTTAAGAGTGGAGATGAAGAAAGATGGCGTTTTGTGTTTTGAAAGTGAAAGCTAAGGAAATGCTGATTACAATTGCTGGCGTGGAACCTTTAAGAAGAAAATAACAAGATTTTTTTTTAAATGGAATTCTTTTTTTAAAAATCTATTCTTTTTTTTTATTATCTTTTTCTTACAGTGTTTAAGAAGAAAAATTTATTGGGTTTTTTTCTTTTATTCCCCTTTTTTCTTCTTCTTTTGATATTACTTAGTTTAAAATGGCTTTTAAGCAAAGAGATTTAACCACTTCTAAAATATTGGAAATTTCTTCACTTCAGGTACGGAAATTGAGAGAGGATATTAAAGAAAGTCTAAGGAATTTTTACAGGAGCTTATGGAGGCTCATCTTTCAGAAATAGATCAAAATTTAATGAAATGGAGAAAGAAATACTGGATTTTAAAGATTTGGTGGAAGAGCAGAGTAGGAGATGAAAAATTAAAGGAATCAATTACCCCATTATTGTTATCTAGTACACAGACAGAAGAAAGACTGAATGAATTTAACCAAATTAATTCAGATTTGCAAAGGAAAATAGATGAAGTTCAAATTAATTTGAATTTAGAAAATAAAATAGATGATATTCAGGTTAAGGCTGATAAGGCAGAGGAAGAAAGGGTTATATTACAATATAAATTAATGGAATATGCTATAAGGGTGAGAGGAATAAGAGAGTGTAAGGAAGAAAATTTGAAAGAGATTTTTATTCAGGCCTTTGCTCAGATAGAGGGAGTGGAATCAGAAGATTTTGAAGTTAATATTGAAAAAATTTATCGTGTTAATTCTTGGTGGGCAAGGCAGAAGTGCTTACCAAGAGATGTGGTTATTTATTTTACAAATAAGAGGATTAGGTATGGAATTTTGCGAGCATTTTATAAAAATAAATTTCAAATATTAGGACAAGATATAATAATGATGAAGGAAATTCCTCCTAAAATGTTAAGAAAGAGAAAAGAATTTGCCTTTCTGGTGGATGAGCTTAAGAAACATCAGATATATTTTAGATGGGAGGTTCCAGCTGGTTTAACACTGAATTATAAAGGAAGAAAGTATTTTCTCAACACAATTTGTAAAGCACAAGATTTTTATACTAATGTATTAAAGATTGGGAATTCTTTGTTAACAGATGTTAAGTTGAATGGTGAATAGATGGTCGAAAATGTGTAAGACAGAAGAAGGGGAGGGAAAATGTTTAACTTTATTATATATGATTATGGTTAATTTTTGTAAATGATTTATTGTGGATATAAATGTGTAATTTTAGGGGTACTATTTGATATATTTAAGGTATAAAGGAATAGAAAGATGGAATATTGTTTAATTTTGGAGGATAGATAGTAAAATTTAGGAATTTGGATTAAATATTATATTTAAGAGATGGATGTAATATTAATTAGAATGTAATTGTTATAATAGATATATTTTGGATAAGTTATAGGTGTAATTTTAATGTTATTTGATATAAGTAAGGTAAAGTGAAGATTTTAACTACTACAATTGATACTTTGGATATTTGTAATATTATTTGTCGTATATATAAATGTTAAAGATGTGAAAAGATGGACTATTGCTTACCCTTGAAGGTTGGACAGAAAAATTAAAGAAACTAAGTTGGAAATATGAACTATTTTTGAGAGACTGCTTAGGGAAGAAAGACATTTTAGAAGAACCCTTGGTGAATATTGGAAGATGGAACGTTGTTTTGATATTGATTGATGAAGGTTGGATATTAAAAACTATGTACTTTATTCAAGAATAAACACTAACTCAATCGGAAACTTCTGAGAACTCTAGGAGTGGAATGGTCTGATATATAATGGATTGGAAGAAAAGTATCTTCTTTGTCTTTGGAAGGGGAGTGGAGGTTTTAAGGAATGACTATGGATTATGATTTGTGCTAGATTTTAATTTTTGTTGTTAGTTTTATACCCTGTATTCGGTTCTCGGAAGTCCTGGGGGGTGGGGGGAGGAAGGGGAAGGGAGGGGGAGGGGGCAGAAAATGGATTGATAGTTAATGTACAAAGATGATTGAAGATGTATAATTAATGTAAGATCGGACCTGCCTGGCTACTACTTTAGAATGATGGGAAAGAAGGAAGTAGAAGAGAGAAGGAGGAAAGAGAAGAGGAGGAGGAGGAAAGGAAGGAAGAGGGAGAAAGGAGTAGGGAGGAAAGAAGAGAGGATGTAGATAAGAGAGGGGGAGGATGGTTATGGAAAGTAGAAGAAGGTAGAGAAGGAGAGTAAAAGGAAAAGGAAGGGGGTGGTGACCGGGCAGATCCGATTAATTGTATATGATGGTACATTAAATATGTTATTGGATATGTTATTGGATAAGAATGTCAAAATAAAACTTTTTTGAACAAAAAAAAGATTCAGAAAGATCCTGACAGCTGGCTCATATTTTTAAGTGATTGTCTACTCATATAGACATAGGTGTCAGCAACCTGCGGCTCTGGAGCCCCATGCGGCTCTTTGGGCCCTGTGTTGCGGTTCCCTGTCCCATCACTGGCTGGCCCCGCCCCTCTCCCTTCCCTCCCAATCACTCCTTGCCTGGCCTGAGAAGGTAAGGGTGACAGCTGGGGCTGGAGAAGCGGCCGGGGCTGATACTCCAGCACCTCACTCTTGCTGGAGCTTCTTCCGGCCCTTGTTGGTGCTGGGCATGCCTTGGTCGCTTGGGGAGAATGCTCTCTGCCCTGTGAAACTGGCCTGACTTGGCCGCGACCAATACCGGCCTCGCTAACACGAGGGCTGGCAGGGTGGGAATGGGATTTAGCAGGATGGGACAAGGGAGAGGGGGATGGGCCCACAGTGCCCAGCCGTAGCTTAAGAAGCTCAGGGCAGTAGGAAAAGGGAGCTGCCCCTGCTGAACCTCGCACACCCACCCCAGGGGTTAGACTCATGGAAAGCTGGAGCACCCTCACCAAAGACACTCGCCCATCAGCCGGTCTCCCCCCCCCCACCTCTGTGTCTTCTCATTCTCTCAGAAAGCCCAGCAGCTCTTCTTAGGGGTCTTTGGTACTCCTTTTCTTTCTTCCTGGCAACTTTTTGGAAATTCGAGCTGGCTGAGGAACAAGTGTAAGCCATGGCGGAGGCTTCCCTCCTCCTCTCACAATCCCCTAGTCAGCTGTGTCAGAGCCAGGAGTGCCCCTTTGCTGCTCTTTGGCCGAGTCTGGCTGCTTATGTGCACGCTCCCGAGCCCCGCCACAGCCAGACAGAGAGGGGGGAAGATAGGGAGAGATATACACAGAGAGAGAGATAAAGAGAGAGGGGAGAGGTACAGAGAGAGGGGCAAGATAGAGAGGGGGAGGGAGGCATAGAGAGATACAGAGAGAGAGGGGAAGATACAGGGGGGGGGAGAGAAGAGTTTTTTGGTTCCTGGTGTGGTGTTTTTTTATTTTTTAACAACTGGTTCTCTGCACTAATGACCTGCTGGGTAAGTGTGGTTAGGGGTTCATGTGACTGGATGGGAGCGAGTGACGTGGAGTTGGCCACACCCACCCAGGTTTTGTGGCTCTCAGTGGGGTTTTTTTTTTTTTTTTTGTGGGAAATGAGTGTTTGAGTGTTTAAGGTTGCAGATCCCTGTCATAGACTGTCTATTTATAGATTGTCTACTCCAAGGTCCCTCTCATAGTTTCTGGTTTTAAGTCACGTTTTGCCTAATCTGTGCTGTACCTTTGGTTTTTCCTGCCCAAGTATAAAACCTTGCTTTTCTCTATGTTAAATTTCATTTTGTTGGATAGGGCCGATTGTTCAAGTCTGTTAAGACTTTTTGGATCCTAAACTTGTGTTCTGGGGTGTTGGCTATGCCTACCAGTTTAGTATCATTTGCAAATTTGATGAGTTCCCCTTTTATTCCCTCATCTAAGTCCTAAGACGAAACCTTGTGGTACCATACTGCTTACTTCCCTCCATGTAGATGCAGTGTCATTAAAGGACTACCTGTTGAGTATGGTGTATAAGCCAGTTACAAATCCATCTGGTGGTGATGCTCTCTATCCATATTGTTGAGTTTTAAATTCAATTTAAAACTACTGTGAGCAAGTTGTGCTTCCTTTTTCTGGTTATTTGGTTATAACATTTCATAGAATACAGATGAATAAACAAACTTTGTTTCATTACATTCTTGATTAAATTATCTTTCCATTGATATTTAATTTTATGGTACTACTACAAAAAAAAGTGGTATTAGCCATCAAACCTCAAAAATACACTTTTCCCAAAAGGTTTCCACAATTTTGGCCACAACTGTATATTCAATTCAGAATGTAATATTCTTGAAGGTCTTGAAATCAATGTTGAGCACAAGGGTGAAGTATTACGATTCTTATTTTTAACAACATACAAACTGCCTTGACTCCAAAGTGAACATATTGATTTACACCTATAAAAAAAGTTGAACTACATGCATTTTCTTCTGTATTATAGCTGAGAAGGTGACTTCATTGGGCAAGGATTGGCATCGTCCCTGTTTACGTTGTGAGCGTTGTGGGAAGACTCTTATTCCTGGAGGCCATGCTGAGGTAGGAAACGATTAAGTTGGATTTAGGTTTTATTTTCTGGTGTTTTTGAACCTTTTGCATATTTTCCTCCTAGATGACATGAAATAAGATCTGGAAAAGAAGCAGATTTTGGCATCATTTCTTATTAATATTTGATATCACAAAATAAACCATATATTGATTCTTTGTAATTAATTATTCCTTACATTTTGCTTCATAATCAAATGTTTCTTCCTTACTGTATCCTTTGGTCCTTCTAGATGTCTTTTAGACAGTAATTCTCAAATGTTCTGTTATAATCTACTCTGATTCATTTATCAACAGGTGTATTGATATATATAGTATATATTGTATTTTTTGGAGTATAAAACACACTTTTTTCCCTTGTAAAAGAAGCTGAAAATTTGGGTGTGTCTTATACTCCAAATGTAACCTCGCATGGTGCCCAAAATGGCTACCTGGAACAGCTGCTGCCTTCTCTTACCCCTTCTGCGCTTTGTCTGCTTTAGTCAGTGGAGCTCCCTCCGAGGATCAGCTGTGCTTTTGAAGATATTTTTCAGCCCCAACGCAAGCAAAGATCTTCCTTGCTTTGCCTGCTTTTCTAATTGCTGCTCCCTCCAACAATCAGCTGTGCTTTAGAAGCACAGCCCCAACTAGCCCCAACCTCAAAATCAGCGAGCGAACTAATGTGCTGGGACTAACCAGATGAATACCTGGTAGGCAGAATTTTTCCCCCCTATTTTCCTCCCCAAAAACTAATGTGCATCTTATACTCCGAAAAATACGGTATGTTATCTGATTTTTACATTTTCTTACTGAAATTTTGGAGGTGTATGTTTTTGTTTGTAAATTGTAATGTATGCTGCTTTTCTGAGGAGAAACCAGGTGGTGTACCCGGTTGATCTGGGCTGATCATAAAAACTTACAGCAATCACAATAGTTACTTTTTGGAATGGAGATCACCATGAAATTCTAGGGTTGTACATTCAATTTACAAGTTAAAAAAAATCTAAGAAGACAGTGGTAGCAAACCAAGGAATCTACTTGGATGAGAATCAATTAATTCAAAGGAGACTTCACTTTTTTATAGTTCTAATGTGTTGCATTATGGACATAGAAGTTCTTAGAACAAAGAGCCGCATTGCCACTCTAGAAATTAGCTTGGTGAGAAGTGGGTTATGTCAATGTCCGATGCCCAAAGTGTTTGGAGCTGTTCTTTTTCCAGTTTATACATGTTTACATATATACCATTTCTCTCTCTCTCTCTCTTTTTTAAATCAATTTTTATTATTCCCCCCCTACACACACACATTGTTTATGAAGAGGGTATTGACCATATCATATCTTATACACCTTAACTTAACATATCCAAATATATTTTACTCAATTACAATTTCTGCCAAAATATTCTTTTACCATATTTTAATCACAATCTTAATGCTTCTATGCTCATTTATATAAACCACATTTTCTTTCACCCTCAAGTTCAAATTTCTGCATTTTAACTAACATATATTCTTTTTTATTGTTTTTTTAGCTAATTCAATTTTTATCCTGATGTATTCAAACATGTTTGGGGTTGTCTTTCTTCCATTTCATCTTTTTTCATTTTACAGCAATCTTTCTTCCCTTTCTTATTCTCTACTTTCCTTCTTTTAATCTTCCTACTTTCTTCTCTCCTCTCCTACTCTTTCTCTACATGCCCTTTCTTTCCTCCTCCTCCTCCATTTTGCCTTCCACTCTAACCTTCTCTCCTACTCTTATTTCCCCTCCCTTTCTTCCTCTCCTCTCCCTTTCTTCTTTCTCTCTCTCTCTCCTTCTCTCTTTCTTACCTCTCTCCTCCTTCTTATCTCTGTCCATTGCTGTATTCATTTTGATTTTTTCACTATGGTGTCCAGACAGCCCCGGTTTTCCCATTTATCAAGTCTGTTTCTCAGAATCCCCCTCATATATTTTAGTTATTAACATTTTCATCTTGTTCTATCTTTGCTTTACCACCCTTACAACCTTCCATCTCTTGTTTTCTTTAAATTCTTTTTTTTTCCCCAAAATTTTTTTATTTTCCATAATGGTTCCCACAGTTTAACCAGTGTACAATACAATCACTTATACAACAATCGATCCTATACTCAAATTATGCTCAATCCGGGCTGCTCGACCGCCACTCCCTCCCTTAATCCTTTCTACCCTTCTCATCCTTTCAACTTTCCCCACCATCCTTCTCCTCACTTTTCTACTTCCTCCTCTTCCCACTTCTCACTACCATCCTTTCTAACCTCTATCTTCTCTTCCTTCTTCTCCTCCTATCCTTTCTTCTCCCTCCCTTCTTTCCTACCTACCTACCTACCTACCTACTTTCTTCCTTCTTTACTCCTCTTTCCTTACCCTTTCCCTTCGGGAGTGGTTACCGAACAGCCCCGACTTTACACCATTCCAACTTGTTTAATTCTACCATTATTTCTGTACAATGGCAGTCAATCAATTTATAATCTTCCCCTTCCCCCTCCCCCATTTCCCCCCCTCCCCCCCTGAGACTTCCCAGAACAGAATACAGGGTATTGTAACTAACAAACATAATCTAAAATATAACATAGAACATATTCCATTTCACACCATCACACCATCACACTATCAATTCCCTTCTTTCTTAAACTCTAATACATGTCAGTTCCTAACTTCACTCAAAAGTTTTCTTTAAATTCTTATTTCCAGTTCAACAATAATTATTTTTCTCTTTCATTAAGATACATCATTTACTAACATTTCAATTTTATTCCATTTTACATCACATTTTCAATTATTTTCACCTATAAACCATTCTATCTTTCACATTTTATCTGCTGGAATATTTTTCTTAAACAATATATTTCTTCCTTTTTTACTTCTTTTCTAATATCTTGATGTCAATTAATTTCTTTATTCTTTTCTATATTTAAAATTTATTTCTTTACCATCCATTATAATTCTTTCCAATTCCATGCATCTTCAAACAATAAAACATATATCCCATTGTATCTTTCACATTTCATCTACTTCCTTTACAATAATCTATATATTTCTTCTAATTTACTTCTTCCATACACTTTCTACATCTATTTTAATTTCTTTTTTACTATTCATTTTTCTTCCTCTTTTAACCATTTTCCTTCAAACTCTCCAAACTCCCTTTTTTTAAATATTTTCCTTACTTTCTCCCATTTTCTTTTCTACTTCTTCTCTTTCTTATATCTTCCTTTCCACATCCTTTCTCTATTTTTTATTATTTTTGATTTTCCCTCTCAATCTTTCCCCATTTCCTCCTCTTCTCTTTTTCCTTGAGAGATACTCTCCCCTATCTAATTTAACTCTGTTAATCCCAGTGTAATCATTTATTTTTTTCACCCTTTTAATTTTCCCCCTCAATCTTTTCCCATTGCCTTCTTTTCTCTTCTTTTTTAAAATATACTTTCCCCTATCCATTTTTTTCAGTCAATCCCACTGTAATCATCTATGTTTCTGTCTTCATCTATATAATTGTCTTCAATTATTTCCTTTTCAGAATTATATTCTTGTTCCTCTTGCTTCTCCCTCATAGTTATTTTTTTACATTTTAACCATTCTTCTGCGTCCTTGTTTCCCTTAAAAGATTCTCGTAACATTTGAAGCATTTCCCTTAGTTCCTCATCTTCATCCTCCCAACTCTCTATGTTCTCAATTTAATGAGAAAATATTTTCAAATTTGTTATTTTAACTTATATATAGTTCAAATTCAAGTCCATGTAATGTCCCTTTTTTCTTTCCTGAAAATATCCAATTCAGATGTTCCTTTAAACTGTTCCAAATGAAGTCTTTGTTGATCCCACTCCCTTTTTTTAAAATCGCGCTGCAGCTGTATAAACAAAACCTCTTTCTGACTTTCCCACGTTAGTCTAAATGATGTGATACTTTCTTTCCTCCAGCAGATGTCTCTCTCTCCAATTCACAAGTTTCTTGGCAACAAAATGTCACTTGTTAATCCACAAAGATAATTACTGTCTCAATCCTTTTGTTAGCAAAATATGTTTTCCTTCAATTTTCTTTCCTTTTATTATTTTTAATTTCTTCCAAAGCCAGTTTTAAATCCAGATGGAAAATTTTCTTTTTAGGGCCTTAATCACAAAGTTCCACTTTGCTTTTTGTTTCCTTCACTTTATATTTCCGCATGCCAATTAGCCACTAATTTCAAGTTGAAACTCCTTTTAAGCTTTGAAAAATTTTCTTCTTACCTGTGAGTTGGCCAATCGCTCACCCGGTAACAATACTCCATTCAATCACCGCTCCTGCTCAAGTCTTTTTGTGTGGCCGCCCCAGCTTTTGACAGCTCCTAATGGCTATCTTCCCATGGCGTTGGGTCGGAGGCTAATGCCGGCGCTCCAGGGAATTTACAACTTCCCTGTTCACACCGGTCTGTGCCTCCCTTCTTCGCTGTCTCTACAAGACAGCTATGGTCCATAGAGGATCCCCAAACGGCTGGGATATCGCATTTTCTCCGGAGCACCGGGATCTGCTGTCCTGCCGTAACGCTGGCCAGTCCCCTCTCTTCTCTTCTCTTCTCTCTCTTTCTCACTCTCTCCTTCTCTCTCTCTCTCTCTCTCTCTCTCTCTCTCTCTCAAACACACACACACACACACACACACACACACACACACATACAAAGCTACCACAGACCTATACATATAGAGATTTTGGCTTCTATCATCATGTTCCTGTACCATAGTCTCTTCTCCTTTCTGTCACCTTTCTCACAACAATTTTCTGTAATAATTTTTAATGCAATCCTATCCCTGCCTAACCTGTTTCAAACTTATTTAGCATTTCCTGCACCAGATTTATATCAGATGACTTCTGAAGATTTTTCCAACTCTGAGTGATTCTATTAGAAAATCAATAAACAGTATTCTTTTGCTGCTGCAAGGCAATTAGCCATATGCCAGCAGTATAAGCAATGAAGACTAAATATCCCTAGGTACAGAGAGATGTTAGATCATTGTTCTGCATTGTCAGTCAATGAGATTTGGGATCCAAAAGATGCTTTTGCATATGTACTACTTGCCGTTAATGGACATAACTTTTAATTAAGTCAAAGGCTTGCAGTTTTATTCCTATGAATGCTAGAACTGAGAGCGATTTTATGTTGCAATTGCCTTGAAACAAAAAGCATCAATATTTTAGTATGAGATATACTAGGGGCTGAGAAGGTTTTTTTATTTTGGGTACCTCCTCTAGAGTAGGTCTCTATATAAACTAGGTGATTTATACGATTGATTTTGTTGAAAAGTTAACAATGCATTGAAAGTTTTTAGCAGAAAGGGGGCTGATCTCATGACTTAAACTAATGTATCTTCTATTTTTTTCCTACCAGCATGATGGACAGCCATATTGCCACAAACCATGCTATGGGATCCTGTTTGGACCAAAAGGTGAAGTGATGGACAGAGATCAGTTTAAATATTGAAAAGACAGTTGGCTTGTTTATCTCTTCTGTTGGAATTAAAATCTGGTCTTGTATTTGATAGTTCAGGCTTTGCAGATTTAGAGCAGAAATAACAAAACCTTGGTTGGGGTGAGGACATAAGCTTTTGAAGTTTATGCTAGGAACCATGTTACAAAAGAATTGGGGCCACATCAAGAAACAGTAGAATATTTTAAATACTAGGCCAGGACAAAAATTACCTTAATATTATTACTTATACTATATAATCTCCCATATAATATTATACAGATAATATTATCAATAAAGGAGAACATATTACTTCTGAATAATTTATTTCATTTACATGTAGTCCTTAACTCACAACCATAATGGAGCCTGCTCATTATGGTAGTAAGTTATAACAATTATTATGCGAGGCAACCACATGATCACCTTCCTTAATGACCCCCACCCGTGCACTCTGTGATGCATTCATTAAGCAGAGCATGAGGTGCTTCAGGGATAGGAGTCCAGGACATCCAGCCCCGCCTGCTTTGGTCCTCCCAAGGCCTCACTCACCCAGCCCCAACCCATGCTCTGCTTCTCACCCCTTGGGGACTTGGGACTGCTTCCCATCCTGCTGAGCCCAGCCCCTTCTTACCCATCCCCCATAACCTATTGTGCACTTACCTTTTGAAAATCTCTGGAGTTGTGGACTTCATGTTGGGGAAGCTTCTGCTGCAAGTATAGAATAGGTGATACCTGATTCAACACTAGTAACTATGAGAGGGATCTTGGCATCCTAGTGGACAATCACTTAAATATGAGCTAGCAGTGTGCTGTAACTGTCAAAAAAGCTAACACAGTCCTAGATTGCATTAAGAGAGGGATAGAATCAAGATCACATGAAGTGTTAGTACTACTTTATAATTCCTTGATAAGACCACACTTGGAATATTGCATCCAGTTTTGGTTGCCATGATATATAAAAAAATGTTGAGACTCTGGAAAGAGTGCAGAGAAGAGCAACAAAGATGATTAGGAGACTGAAGAGCAACAAAGATGATCAGGAGGCTAAAATATATGAAGAACAGTTGCAAGAATTATATTTAGTTCAATTAAAAGAAGGACTGAAGTGGCATGATAGCAATGTTTCAATGTCAGAGGGGCTGCTACAAAGAAGAGGGGATCAACCTATTCTCCAAAGCACCTGAATTCAGGACAAGAAGAAATGGATGGAAACTAATCAAAGAGAGAACCAACCTAGCACAAAGGAAAAATTTCCTGATAGAACAATTAATTGGTGGGACTTGCTTCCAGAAGTTGTGCGTGTTCCAATACTGGAGGTTTTTAAGAAGAGATTGAACAATGATTTGTCTGAAATGATATAGGATCTCCTACTTTAGGAGGGGGTTGAACTAAAAGACCTCTAAGGTCCCTTCCAACTCTAGAAGCACCCTCCATTTTCTGAGCAGCCACAGGCAAGGGGGCCCAGGGATGAAGCAGTCCATCCTGCTTTCCTAATCTGATCTCTGCAGCACTGCAAAAAGCTCTGGATCTTTCTGGAGCACTGTGGAGACTGCATTAGAGAAGTGAAGTGCACCACTCCATCCCTGGGATATGTGCTTGCATCCTGGAAGTAGCTGCCGTTTTGTGCAACGGAAGAATTATGGCCACTTTAAAAATGGCAGCTGCTTTCAGGATGCAGCCATGCAACCCTGGGATGCTAAGAGATGGAGTACCCTGCCCTTCGGAATTCCAAATCTCTAGAGAACTTCAAATGGTAAGTGCATGATGGGTGACTGGTGTGGAGGAGGGTTTGGGGGACACAGCAGGATGGGATGGGGGGCTGGTAGATAGGAGGGTGCTAAAGTGTCCCTGTGGTTAGTAGTATGGGCAAATGGCCATAGGAATGCTGCAGTGCCCATAACCTTGAAACAGATTGAAAGTAGCTTTTTTGGGGGGGCGTGTCTGCCATAACTTTTGAATGGTTGCTAAGTGACCCGTCATATATCGAGGACTACCTGTAACTACCTAATTAATATAAACCATCCCCGGAGGGCGGAGCTGGAGTCGCAGCGAAACGGCAGCAGATTCAATCTTTGGACCTGCAGCCGATGTTTTTTCTGGCATGACGGTCCGGATTTTCGGACCTCACTGTCCTGGAGGGACAGTGACTGGAAGGACACTTCCTGCTGGTCTCGGGGATACCGCCAAATCCCCGGTCGACCCAGGAGAAATCCTTTTTCGTGCCGTTTTAAACCAGCCCAGGCTGACAAAGCTGGGACAGCTCCTAGACGGAAGAGCGGAAGGAAACGTGCTGGCTGGGTGAGAGGTTTTCAATTAACAAGAACTTTTACCATCCTAAGCCTTGGAAGGAAGAAAATAGTTAAGACTATAAGTAATTGAATGGTGGCTTAAAAATGTTTAACAAAGAATTACTTTTTAAATGTTGACTTTTTTGGATTCTTTTCTGGGAACGTTTTCATTTTGCATTTAAACTGTGAGGATTGATTTTTTTCCCCCTCTTTCTTTTTGCCTGTTGTGTTGGAATTAAGAATGTTTTTATTGGAGTTTTTCTAGGGGAAGTTTTAAATCTTATTATATTCCCTTATTAATTTTATACCTAATTATTCGGCCAATTTTTCCTTTTGTGGTTTTTTTTCCTCTTTCTCTTTCTTCTTTTTTTTATTTTGGGTTTGAAGGAGGAGGCAGATAGGAAGAGGGAGAGAGAAGGATTCAACCAGACTATTATTTACTGACTGTACTTTTATTGTAACAAAGGACTGATATATTGTTATACTTTCCCCAGAGCTTTAACCTTGAGATACATTGTTGCTTCTTGAGATACTAAGAACACTGAATTGTTTGTGCAGGTGTTCTATTTTATATTGTAAATTGGAAAAGTTTGTAAGGGAAGGGAAGAAGACAAGGGAAAAGTTTCTTTTGTTTTTATATCCCTTGTTGAATGAAATTTTAAGGAAAGAACTTAAAGAGAGTTCTCATAAAAATCCTTTTTATTTCTGTTTTTTGTTTTTTTTATATATCCTCCCTCCAGTATTTTTTTACTTTTTATTTTTGCATCCTACCTTCACCCTTTAAGAACAATTTTTGTATATGTATCTCATTATTATTATTATTTTCTTTTTCTACACATTTGGGCCTTTTGTTCTTCTTTTTCTTTTTTTTTGAGATTAATTCGAGTTGGATTAAGACATAGAAGAGTCTGAAGACTTTTTTCTTTTTTCCCTTTTTTGCTGCACAGCTTTGGCAATTTGCATTATAATTTGAAGTTTCAGAGTTGGCACTTTTATATACAAAAATGAGCAGAAAAGCAACAGCGATCCCTGCCCCCTCTTCCTCACCAGCAGGATCTCAAAGAACAATACCAGCGTTACTTAGACAGGAAAAGGAAAGGGAAAGGGAAAGGGACTCTTCTCTTCAGCTTATTTTGCAGGGGATAGAAGAGATTAAGCAAAAGATGGAAAAAACAGATGAAAAAGTAGAAGATATCCAACAGATGCTGAAAAATTATGAGGATAGACTTCAGAAAGTAGAGGAAAGAGAAGAACAAAGAGATCAAAAAATTCAAAACATCGACAGTAGATTGGAAGTGATAGAAAAGGAGCAAGGTGGAGCCTTAGGTTGGGAGATTGATAAAGCAGAATTTTTTTGAGATTTCAAAATATAGAAGAAGAGAAGAGTGAAAATTTGGCTGATAAAATGGTAGAAATATTGGCTGGACTTTTGGAAATTAGTAAGGAAAAGGCACTCGGTGGAATTGATGAGATTTTTAGAGTGCATACAAGATATGCAGCAAGAAACAATCTTCCTAGGGAAGTCCATATAAGATTTACTAAAAAAAATCATTTAAAGCACAAATTCTACAAGCAGCAAGAGAGAAGACAATGCAATACAATGGCAAAAAAATCATTGTTTTGAAATAAGTTCCCAGAAGGGTAAGAGAATTAAGACGAGAATACCAATTTTTGTCCAAGGCTTTATTGCAGAAAGGTGTGAATTATAGATGGTTGGCGCCAGAGGGCCTGTTTTTTTGCATCGCAACAGCAAAAATATAGAATTGATACAATAGATAAAGCCAAGGATTTCTACACAGAATTCTTAAACGACAAAGGAAAGACAAGCGCTGAAGTTTCACTGATTGAACTTCAAGAGTCAGAGTTAGCAGCTTTATTACAAAAAGAAGAAAGAGCTGTAGGTGGCATGATTGAAATTAAGCCTCGTCGTGAACCAAGATCGACAAGAGCGATAAACCCTAAGTATAAAACATCGAAATGGAGAAGAGGAAATTGATATCAATAAACATTAATGGATTAAATTTGGCAATTAAGAGGAGGAAAATATTTCATAAATTAGAAAAATTGAAATTGGATATAATATGCTTGCAAGAAGTTAAAAAACAACATTTTTAAAAAACAACATGAACAAATATTAACACAATCAAAATTGGGGAAAGTATATACATCATTACCACAATGTAAGAAAAGAGGTATATCCATATATAAAAAAGAGCCTATTAGGGCAAATTTAGTATATTCTGACGAGAATGGTAGAATTTTGATACTGGAAACAACTGATGACAATAAAAAAATACTTTTAGTTAGCAATATATGCTCCAAATGACAATCAAGAAGAGTTTTACAGGAAACTCCACAGAAAGATTGTTGAATTGGATTATGAAAATATATGTATCCTTGGTGATTGGAATGGTGTTGTTGATGTAAAGATGGGATTATAAAACTCAGAAAACAACTAGGCAAAAGAGAAAGACCCTCCCAAAGTCCTTTTTTAAAATGGTGGAGGAAATGAATTTGAAAGATGTATGGAGAGAAAGGAATCAGCAGAGTAGACAGTATACCTTTTACTCAAGTAGACATTTATCCTGGTCTAGAATAGATATGATATGGATGACAACAGAAATGAGCTTCAATATAAGAAAAATTGATATAGAAGCCAATACCTGGGCAGACCACAGCCCTATGATGTTGATATGGAAAGGCCATAGGAAAAGATCTAGATGGACTTTAAATATGATGATTCTAAAAGATAGAGAACTTACACAAAAATAGAAGGAACTGACCTTTTTCTTCAAAGAAAACAAAAAAGAAAACACCTCAATACAAAACCGTTGGGATGCAATGAAAGCATATGTAAGAGGTTTGTTCATAGACTATGTAGGGGAAAGGAACCGTAAGAAAAAACAAACCTTTAAAATATTAGAAAATGACTTTAAAAAATGGGAACAAGAATTACAAAGATTTCCAGAGAAGACAGATATTAAGATGAGAATGGATTTAATTAAACACAAAACGGCTTTGCTTGAAAAGGAATAGTTAGCACAAAAAATCAAAGGGACAAAACAGAATTATTTTGAAAATGCTAACAAACCAGGTAGATGGCTAGCTTATAAACTTAAAAAAGAGAAAGAAAAACAGAATTTCACATTTAGAAGATTGTAACGGCCAGATTCAATTTATGAACGAAGAGAAGAAAAGAATTGTTTTATACACAATTATATAAAGAAGAGGGAATCGATAAGGAAAATGTGAAACAATATTTGAATAAAGCAAATTTACCTCAGATTCCTAAAGATTTTGAAGTTATGTTGGAGGGAAATATAACAATGATGGAATTAATGCAAGCACTGAAAAAACAAAAAAAAAGTGAAAGCTCTAGGCCCAGATGGATTGCCAGTTTAATACTATGTGACATTTCAACAACAACTGGGTCTCCCAGTCTCCCAGTTTTAGAGATTATGAATGAAGTGATGCAGAAAGGGAAAATACCTGAGACCTGGACAGAGGCTTATATTACTTTGATTCCAAAAGAGGACTCTGACTTTAATCAAGTTAAAAATTACAGACCTATATCCCTCTTGAACTCAGACTATAAAATATTTGCTTTAATACTTGCAGAACGCCTTAAAAGATATTTGAATGAATTTATACATTTGGATCAAAATGGATTTCTGCCTAAAAGACAAATTAGGAATAATATGAGAGTAGTCTTGGATACTTTAGAATATTATGAGGCTCATCCCGAAAAATAGATGGCGTTGATCTTTTTAGATGCACAAAAAGCATTTGACAACGTTATTTGGCATTTTATCTTCCTACAATTGAAGCAAATGGGCTTTGGTGAAAGATTTATTAAAGCAATAGAAACCATATACCATAAACAATCAGCTAAGATAATGATAAACGGTGAATTGACGGATGCGATTCAAATTGGAAAAGGTACAAGACAAAGCTGTCCACTGTCACTGCTGCTGTTTGTGTTGACCTTGGAAGTATTGAATAGAAATATTAGAGAGGAAAGGAGAATAAAAGGCATGAAAATTCAGAAGGAAGAATACAAACTTCAAGCTTTTGCTGATGATTTGGTTTTTATTATTGAGGATCCTTTGGAATCTATAATTTGTTTGTTAGAAAGAATTGAAGAATATGGGAAAGTGGCAGGCTTGAAAATTAATAGAGACAAAATGAAAATTTTGACAAAAAATATGTTGATGAAACAAAAAAATGAGTTGGTAGAATATTCTGGGATGAAGATTGCAAATAAAGTTAAATATTTGGGGATATATCTTACTCCAAGGTGTAGCACTTTAAAAGAAAATAACTATGGTAAACTCAAACAGCAGATTGTGGCGGATTTGACTAAGTGGGAACATCTACAATTTTCTTTGTTGGGAAGAATATCAACAATTAAGATGAATATATTACCTAGAATTCTGTATTTGTTTCAGACTATACCTGTTAAATTGACCAGAGGGTACTTTGAGGAGCTGAATAAAGCGATGCTGAAATATATTTGGCAAGAGAAAAAAGCAAGGATAAAAATAAAATTATTACAAGATAAGAGAGTTAGAGGCGGTTTTGGGCTACCCAGTTGGGAACTATATTATCAAGCAGCAAATATGATGTGGATTAAAGAATGGATAACCCTCAAAATTAATACAATATTAACTCTGGAAGGCGTTGTTGTTGGGATGGCACGCCTTTTTATGGTATGGACAAGCTAAATCACAGGGCTATTTTAGAAGACATATAGTCAGAGAAACGTTGTGGGTTTCACCCATTGAGGCATTCTCTTACTCGATAACATTTAAAAAGGAACATATTGTTAGATATAATGGATTGTTGAATGAAAAGGGTGAGTTAAAATCCAAATTAGAATTAGAGGCAGAGGGTATAACAATGAATTGGTTTGCATACTTGCAAATACAATCCAGATATGATGTTAAAACAGAAGGCTTTTATAATAACCTGAGTTTTGATGAGATTTTAACAGGTTCAGATGACAATCTGATAAACTGTATGGATACTTACTAGAGGTCAAGTTAGAGGAAGAACAGGTTAAAGAGACCATGATTGTTTGGGGGAGGAATTTTGGTCATGGGATAAATCTAGATGACTGGCAGAAATTGTGGATGTATAATTATAAAATGACGATGTCGACAGCATTTAAAGAGAATTTATATAAGATGTTTTACAGGTGGCATCTACCCCCGACAAGAATTGCTAGAATGTCTAAGGACAAATCTGAAAAATATTGGAAATGTTATCAGATACCTGGATCATATTACCACATGTGGTGGACATGCATTGAAGCTAAAAGATATTGGACTAAAATACACACGTGGCTGGAAAAAATGATTAAAAAGTATATTGACTTTAAGCCAGAAATCTTTCTGTTGGGAATTATACCGGAGATATATACTAAAGATATAAAATATTTGATTGTTAATATTACTACAGCAGCTAGGATTGTATTTGCAAAAAATTGGAAAAATGAAAAGTTACCTCTGCAAGATGAAATAATTAGAAAAATGTTGGAATGTGCAGAGATGAGTAAATTAACATTTGAAATTAGAGAACAAGAAGATAAACAATATTATAAAATATGGGATTTATTCTATAATTGGTTAAATGGAAAGATATGTTAGGAAAAATGAGTATAAGATATATGTATGGAAGATATGATTATTTTGTGAATGCACAGGAAAATATGTTAACACCCTTACAGCATGCTGTAATGGAATTGATTTGATGAGGTTTTTTATTTTATATTTAAAAATAAATAATTTTTTTCAAAAAAATATATATAAACCATCCCCAAGTGTCACAGGTCACATTGGCTAATTGGGTTAATTGGGAGACTCTCCAGGCACTCTAACCCTAACCCTAACCCTAACCCTAGCCAACCTTATCAGTTGCCAGTAGAACCTTGGTTCTCAAGAAAAAACTCTGTTGTCTCTAGTAAGGCATTCCAACCTCCTTACCCCCTTCCCCCTTCCTGTGGCAACTGAGGAACAGAAAAATGGCTGCTGTCAGGTTTGATTCGAAGTTGACACTTGTCTTATCCTGGGACATATATATTCACCTTCAGTCGTAAGATTTAAATAAGATATGATATTGGGCATGTCAGATGAAAACATTCTGTAACATATATTTTGGATAATTTCACTATAAAAAAATACATTTTGATTACTATTTTACTTGATGAAAAACCTCAAAGTATGATTAAGGTATAATTGAAATGTTAAACTTTTAAATTAAAGCTTGAACGCATATGATATTTATTATAATGAATAGAATAGAATATTTCAATTTCTTTTTTATTTAATAATTATACCTATATCATCATTCATGTACTATAATATATATTATATATAATATATGATGACATTCATGTCATATAATAACACTTTTTTCATTTTCCCCCTCCTTCCCCTTTTTCCATTTACCATTTAGGTGTCATCTGGATTTCTATTCTTTTTTTGTCTTTTCTCTCATTTGCCTTTTCCCTATCCAATTTATCTCTACTCTTTTATTCATATTTCTTTTCTACCAATCATAAAAACATCCCCATGTCTTGAAATTTCTTGAAATCCCCATGTCTTGAAGGGAAGGAGGGAATGGGAAGGAGAGGAGGAAAGAAGAAAGTAGAAAGGGATAGAAGAAGGAAGGGAAGAAGGTGAGGAAAGGTTGTGGTAAAATAAAGGAGAGGAAATGGTAGGAGAGCAACCCCGAATATACCTTAATATACCCAATTTTTTTAGGATGAAGGATGAACTGATATGAAAGTTAAAAGATAATATGTATGATTAATGATGGATAAGAGTTTGTACATTTAAGTATGTTTATGAGAAATAAAAATTAAAAATTAAAAAAAAGAATAGAGCAGAATAGAGCTGGAGGGGACTTTTGAGGTCTTCTAGTCGAGCGCCCTTCTCAAGCAGGAGAACTTATACCCATGATGGCAAACCTATGGCATGCATGCCGTAGGTAGGACGCAGAGCCATCTCTGCAGGCACGCAAGCCGATGCCCAGGTGAGCTCTACCATGCATGCTCCCATGTCTCCCACTGGCCAGCTGATTTTTGGGTCTCTGCAGGGAGATATGTGTTGAGGGGGGATAGCATGTGCCTGCACAGGGGGTGGGGTTTGTGTCCCCCCCGCACCCCATTTTTGGCGCCAGGAGGCTTCAGGAAGACCTAGCGCCAAAACAGGGGTCGCACGTGCATGCATGGGGGCGGGGGGAGCATGGGAGGTTGCATGTGGGGGGAGTGTGGGGGGTCTGGCATGCATGCGTGGGGGGAGGGGCCTGCGAGGTGGCATTGCATTAGGGGTGTCAGCATGTGCACACTTTCGGTACCCGAGGAAAAAAAGGTTCTCCACTGACCTATACCATTTCAGATAAGTGACTGTCTAGTCTCTTTTTAAAAATCTCCAGTGATAGAGCGTTCATAATTTCTAGAGGCAAGCTGTTCCACTGGTTAATTGTCCTCACTGTTAGGAAGTTTCTCCTTAATTCCAGGTTGCTTCTCTCTTTGATTCGTTTCCAACCACTGTTTCTTTTCCTGCCATTTGGAGAATAAGTTGACCCTTTCTTCTCTGCGGCAGCCCTTCAAATGCTGTAATACTGCTATCATGTCATCCCTAATTCTTCTTTTATTTAGATTTGTTGTTGTTGGTTGCGAAGTCATGTCTGACCCATTGTGACTGCACGGACAACGTTCCTCTAGGCCTTCCTGTTCTCTACCATCCTCTGAAATCCATTTAAGCTCACGCCTACTGCTTCAGTGAATCCATCCAGCCACCTCATTCTCTGTCGTCCCATTCTTCTTTTGCCCTCAATCTTTCCCAGCATTAGGCTCTTCTCCAGTGAGTCCTTCCTTCTCATTAGGTGGCCAAAATATTTGAGTTTCATCTTCAGGATCTAGCCTTCTAAAGAGCAGTCAGGATTGATCTCCTCTAGGACTAACCAATTTGATCGCCTTGCAGTCCAAGGGACTCGCAGGACTCTTCTCCAGCACCAGAGTTCAAAGGCCTCAATTCTTTGGCACTCAGCCTTTCTTATGGTCCAACTTTCACAGCCATACATTGCAACTGGGAAAACCTTAGCCTTGACCATACACACTTTTGTTGGCAGGGTGATGTCTCTGCTTTTTAGTATACTGTCTAGATTTGCCATAGCTTTCCTCCTCACATGATCTTGGAGCCCAGGAAAATAAAATCTGTCACTACCTCCATTTTTCCCCCATCTATTTGCCAGGAATTAATAGGGCTAGATGCCATGATCTTAGTTTTCTTAATGTCGAGTTTCAAGCCAATTTTTGCAGTCTCCTTCTTCACCCACATCAAGAGGCTTTTTAGTTCCTCTTCGCTTTCTGCCATTAGAGTGGTATCATCTGCATATCTGAGGTTCTCGATATTTCTCCCGGCAATCTTAATTCCAACTTTTGATTCATCTAGCCCTACCTTTCTCATGATGTGCTCTGCATATAAGTTAAATAGGCAGGGCAACAGTATGCAGCCTTACTGGATTCCTTTCCCAGTTTTGAACCAATCAGTGGTTCCATGTCCAGTTCTCACTGTTGCTTCTTGACCCGCATATAGGTTTCTCAGGAGACAAATAAGATGGTCTAGTACTCCCATCTTTTTAAGAACTTGCCACAGTTTGTTGTGATTCACACAATCAAAGGCTTTAGCACAGTCAATGAAGCATAAGTAGATATTTTTCTGGAACTCCCTAGCTTTCTCCATGATCCAGGGTACGTTGGCAATTTGATCTCTAGTTCCTCTGCCTCTTCAAAATCCTGGCTGTATTTCTGGTAGTTCTCGATCCACATACTGCTGGAGCCTAGCTTGTAGAATTTTAAGCATAACCTTACTAGTGTGTGAAATGAGTGCAATGGTGCGATAGTTTGAACATTCTTTGGCATTACCTTTCTTTGGAATTGTAATATAAACTGACTTTTTCCAATCTTGTGGCCACCGTTGAGTTTTCCAAATTTGCTGGCATATTGAGTGTAGCACTTTTACTACATCATCTTTTAAGATTTTGAATAGGTCAGCAGGAATACTGTCTCCTCCACTAGCTTTGTTGTTGCTCAGACTTCCTAAGGCCCATTTGACTTCACATTCTAGGATGTCTGGCTCGAGGTCAGTGACCACCCCATCGTGGTTATCAGGGATATTAAGCTCGTTCTTGTTCTTCTGTGTAATTTTGCCACCTCTTCTTAATCTCTTCTCCGTTATGGTGGAGACAGCAGTCAAGAGTGGGTGGAGCTCCTCTGTTCAGATTGGATAACTGAGTCTGTTGAAGCTGAAAGTCCCGCCCCTTGCTGCTGGGAACCCCAGATTTTGACTCAGTTGTTCAGCCTGGACGGTTGCGTTGTGGATTTCTCCCTGCCTGACTTGCAGGATACATACTTGTGATCTCCCTGCCTGACTTGCAGGATACATACTTGTGAGTAACATTTTTCTTATTTTTTCTCCGCTGGCTGCAGAAGTGATTATTACTTCTGCTTCAATCCTGTTGAGCTGCAGGCGTTCCAGGATATTTTTGGTGGGGTTTTTAGCGCCCCCGAAGCCAGCAGGGATTGGATGAGTGGAGTTATTCACTCCCAGTATCGTTGGGGCAGCTTCTAGCACTGCCGAGGGCTTGCTGGGCGGTTTAGAAATTGTTTGGATTAGTTTGCCGCCCGGCTTTAATTATGATCGCTGAGGAGTTTGGTTTCCGCTCCCACAGGGTAGCCTGCAATTTACCCAGCCCTCCGTCTCCTATTTCGCGCGATCTGATTTTTCCCGCCCAAAACAGTTTAAATGGATCGCTTATTGCAGCTGCGGAAGGAGATGCTTAGAGCTTAGTGCTCACTCCGCCCCTCCCCTATCCAAACTCCGGCGGCCATTTTGAGCACATTTGGAGTGAGTCTTCAGAAGATTAGTCCTGAAGTTTACATTAGGCGGAGTTAGGGGCTAATTTGGGCGTGGAGCTTTGTGCTCTCATTATTTCAGCTGCAGTTCTCCTCCAGTTCGGACTTTAATAGTCAGTTTCTCCTTCTCTCTATTGGCGGCCGCCATTTTGAGCACATTTCGGGTGAGTCTTCAGAAGATTAGTCCTGAAGTTTACATTAGGCGGAGTTAGGGGCTAATTTGGGCGTGGAGCTTTGTGCTCTCATTATTTCAGCTGCAGTTCTCCTCCAGTTCGGACTTTAATAGTCAGTTTCTCCCTCTCTCTATTGGGGCCGCCATTTTGAATTTAAAAAAAAAAAGAGGAGAAGTGATTCTTTGGCCTTACTGAGGCCTAGAAACTTAATATTTCATCATGCCTAAGGCCTTGGCAAAATCCAACAAACGCCAGGGGTCTCCATTGCCGGAGGAGCAAGGTCCATCAGGAGGGGTCTCTCCCAAGGCCCCTATTGCAAAGTGCAGCCGTGTTTCCAAGCAGAAAACCAAGGCCCCACCTACTTCAGGCCGCAGTAAGTCGTCTAAAGCATCTCTGAGGGATGAGCAGAGAAGAGATGAAGCAATACAGAGAATATGTAGTAGGGCAGTCTCTAATTTACCCTCTTCTTCAATGGCCAATCCAGAACCCAGTACTTCTGCTGGGTCTCTTATTCGAGAGGGTATTATTTCTACCTCTCCTGGTCAAGCTTCCTTACAATGTTGCCCAGTGGATATTCCTACAGACGCATTATGGGGGGGATCCCTTCCTCCAGTTTCTCATACAGAAGATGCACCAGTTATTGAGTCTCCTGAGGAGTTTTCTCAGACAGTTCCTTCTACTGCAACCCACGTTGTTGGTCAGGGGGCAGAGCCTCTTTTGCCTGTTTCGCCACATATTCAGGCAATCACTGAACAGGCCGTTCAAAGGACGCTTTTATCGGGCATGCAGATATCTGAGAGGGCTTCCTTGTCCCATTCAAGGGTATCAGTGAGGAGGAGGATCCTGAAGAGGAGGAAATGCAGTCACAGCTGGGTACAGTCTCGCCTACCCACTCAGTACCTAGCCATCCCTCTCTTTTGGAGGGATTAGAAAGGGGAGGTCCTGACCTGTCTGAAGATGAAGGTTTATTACCTGACCAGCCGGCATTTACTGGTCTTTTTCCTCCTAGTCTTTTTAAGTCCTTGCTTTTCAAGGCAAAGAATGTGGCTCAATTGAGTTCTTCCTCGGATCAACCTGTGGCATCATCCTCCAAGGGTGCATCTGACATTCTTTTTTCTGAACCTGACCGAGTTCCGGATTCTATTCCAGCACCCCCACTTTTCATGGACGTAATCAAACGCCAGTGGACAGCCCCTGGTTCTTCTACGGTTCCTTCCTCAGCAGACAAACGTTTCTTCAATGTGGACCCCAAATTAGCTTCAGCTCTACAGACACCCACTGTAGATGGTCCAGTTGCAGCTCTGGCATCTTCCTCATCCATTCCGGGCCAGCCTGAAGAGAACCTTCGTCCAGAGGATAGACGGGCAGAGCAAGTCATGCAGAGAGCTCATCTAGGTGCAGCTTGGGCAATCCGGTCGGCTTCTTCAGCATCTTTCTTTAATAGGTCCACCTTGTTGTGGCTCAGACAATTACAGGATAAACTTCCAGCAGAGGATACTCGTATCCACCAGGACCTGAATAAGATAATTGCAGCTGTTCAATTTTCGGATGCCACTTTACATGCCATACGTTTTGTTTCCAAATCCATGGCTTCAGCTTTGACGGCTCGACGCTTACTCTGGCTTAGACATTGGCAGGCGGATGCCCGCCACAAATGGAGGCTGGCATCGGCTCCTTCGCAGGGGAGCTACTTTTGGTGCTGCGTTGGACCCTCTATTGGTCGAGACTAAAGACAAAAGAAAGATATTACCTTCAGTCTATCGCAGAGGGAAGCCAGATTTACTCCCTTTCTCGTCAATCTTCCTTTCGAGGTTCTGAATGGGGGGCTGGTTCTTCCAAGTTCCAGGGGTCCTGGGCTCCTAGACAAAGAGGAGGTCATGATAGAGTTTCACGGGGTAGGCCCTTTCCTTCCAAGCGGCCCTTTCGTGGAGGAGGAAGTCGTCCATTCCGGCGTCATCGATAGGTGCATTGCTAGTCCTCCCATAGGGGGCAGGTTAGCCCATTTTGCGGATCAATGGGAGTTCACTACTTCTGATAATTGGGTTAAGAATACAATTCGATACGGTTTGTCTCTGAAATTTGTTTCCTTTCCAAAAGATTTTTTCATTCGCTGTCCGGTATCTAGGAACAGGGATAAACGGGTCCATACGGCGGCAGCAGTTAAGCATTTAATGGAGATTAGGGCTATTCAACCAGTTCCCATAAGGCAAAGGGGACATGGGTTTTATTCTCTTCTGTTCCTAGTTCCCAAATCTTCGGGGGGCTGGAGGCCCATTTTAGACCTCAAGAGACTAAATCGTTTTATTGTTTATCATAAGTTTAAAATGCACTCTCTTCGTTCGATTCTAGATGGCGTTCGGAAGGGCGACTTCCTCACTTCCATAGACCTCACTGAAGCTTATCTTCATATCCCTATTTTCCCGGATCATAGGACGTTTCTCCGGTTTTGTTATAAGGGGGTTCACTATCAATATAGGGCACTGCCCTTTGGGTTGTCTTCTGCCCCGAGGGTTTTCACCAAGATCTTGGCTGCTATGGCAGCTCATCTTAGGTCCATACCTATTCGACTTTATTGTTATTTGGATGATATTTTAATTTTATCATCGTCAGAGTCAATGGCCAGAAAGGATTTACAGATTGTAGTTCAGACTCTTTCTTTACATGGCTTCTCTATTAATATAGAGAAAAGTCATTTGACCCCCTCAACCTGTTTACTTCACTTAGGAGCAAATATTGATTCCATATTAGGTAGAGTCTCTTTATCTCAGGAGAGACAGAGTAGTTTAAGATCTTTAGCTGGTTCTTTAATAAAGGAAAGCAGAGTTTCCTTGCTGTCATTATCCCAACTCCTGGGAAAGATGATTTCAACCATTTCCATCGTTCCATGGGCGAGATTTCATACTAGAGACCTCCAGTGGTTCCTGTTGCCATTCCAAAGAGCGGGCACAGGCAATTCCACTTCCAAAGTCCTACTGCCCAAGGAGGTTCGCAAGTCCTTCTTCTGGTGGTTGTCATCGGCGATTTCCAAGGGATCTCCTTTGCACGAGCCTCATCGTTTGGTGGTAACTACGGATGCCAGTCTTTTCGGTTGGGGTGCACACCCCAAATCGCTGCTGGCTCAAGGGAGCTGGTCCATCACTGAACGCCGTTTTCCTATCAACCGGCTAGAGCTACGGGCTATTTATCTAGCTCTTTGTTTTTTCCAGAACCATCTATCAGGCAAGCATGTACTGGTGCTCATGGACAATATCACAGCCAAGGCTCATGTCAACCGACAAGGGGGCACCAGATCCAAGTCCTTGATGAAGGAAGCAAGGACCCTATTCCTGTGGGCAGAACGGAATCTTCTGTCCTTGACTGCAGAACACATCTCAGGGGTGTCCAATATTCAGGCAGACTGGCTCAGTCGTCAAGTCATCGACCAGGCGGAATGGCGTCTGCATCCAGATCTGTTCAACGACCTCTCACGTCGATTTGGCACTCCAGTGGTGGACATGTTCGCAACATGGCAGAACACGCAGCTTCCTCGTTTCTTTGCCAGGTTTCCAGATCATCTAGCAGAGGGAGTCGATGCTCTTCGCAGTCCATGGCCAGAGGGGTTACTCTCTGCGTTCCGCCTCTCAATCATCCCGAGAGTGGTCCGTCGGATTCTGGAGGAACAGGCAGAGGTCATCTTAATCGCCCCTCACTGGCCTCGGAGGTCTTGGTTCGCAGATCTCAAGTCGCTGTCAGTGGCTCCCCCCTGGAGGATTCCTCCCAGCTGAGTGTCGTTATCTCAAGGGGCTCTGGTTCATCCAGATCCTCTATGGCTCCAGTTGACCGCCTGCCGCTTGAGTGGGGCACCATGAGAAGAGACAATATGTCTGCCAGGCTTATCCGGACTATGTTAGCGTCCCGGAGGCCTTCCACTGAGCGCATTTACTCAGCCTCTTGGCGGGCTTTTTGTTCCTGGTGTCAAAGGGCGGGGGTTTCTCCACTCCGGGTTTCCATTTTGCATATATTGGAATTTTTGCAGGAAGGGTTAGACAAGGTGTTAGCTCTCAACACACTTCGTAGACAGGTAGCAGCTATTTCCACGGTTTTATCCTGTGATCCACTGACTTCCTTGTCTCAACATCCTTCTATCAGGAGGTTTTTCAAAGGGGCCAAAAATTTATGTCCTCCCGTGATCCACAGATATCCCACTTGGGATCTTTCGCTGGTCCTAAATTCCCTAACAGGGCCTCCTTATGAGCTTTGAGGTCTACCTCTCTGAGGCTATTAACTTGTAAGGTTGCCTTTTTGGTGGCTATCACCTCTGCCAGAAGGATTTCAGAATTAGCTGCCCTCTCTGTCCGCAGTGATCTTTGTGTTTTCCATCCGGATCAAGTAGTGCTCCGTTTGGATCCTTCATTCATTCCTAAAGTAAATTCAGTTTTCCATCATATGCAGGAACTTAATTTGCCTAATTTTTGCCCTCACCCAGTCCACGGGTTAGAGCGCCGTTGGCATACTTTAGATGTTCGAAGAGCTTTGAGAATTTACATTAAGAGAACAGCAGAGTTAAGGAGAACAGAGTCCTTGTTTGTGTCTTTCCTTCCTGTTTCTTTAGGGCGTAAAGTGACATCATCCACTATAGGCAGATGGATTAGGCATACGATAGCTAAGGTTTACGAGATGAGATCCCTGCCTAGGCCCCCGCGTTTAACAGCGCATTCCACTCGCAGTGCAGCTACCTCAGCGGCCTGGTCTACTCAGGCATCCTTGCCAGAGATATGCAGGGCAGCCACCTGGTCGTCGCCCTCTCCGTTTATTAGACACTACAGAGTGGACAAGTATGCTTCGGCTGAAGCTGCCTTTGGCCTGCAGCAGGTACTTGTATCTGAGGTTGAATCTGTCCAGACCGATCCCTCCCGTAGTTAGGGACACTAGGCTTTGGTATGTCCCACTCTGACTGCTGTCTCCACCATAACGGAGAAGGGGTGTTGGTACTTACCTGAGACGCACCTTCTAGTTCAGTGGAGACAGCAGTCAGCTCCTCCCTATTTCGGTCTGGATCCTCTTTGTTTGTTTGTTTTGGATAATAACATTTGTTTCTCTATTTTCCACGACGCATTGAGTCTGGTTTTTCTCGCCTTCATCAAAATCTGGGGTTCCCAGCAGCAAGGGGCGGGACTTTCAGCTTCAACAGACTCAGTTATCCAATCTGAACAGAGGAGCTCCACCCACTCTGACTGCTGTCTCCACTGAACTAGAAGGTGCGTCTCAGGTAAGTACCAATGCCCCTTCTGCCTATGTTGGGTCCTGCCATTTTGGTCCTTTATCATGCCCATCTTTGCATGACATGTTCCCTTCATATCTCCAATTTTCTTGAAGAGATCTCTGGTCCTCCCTATTCTATTGTTTTCTTCTATTTCTTTGCACTGTTCATTTAAGAATGCATTCTTATCTCTTCTAGCTATAGTCTGGAATTCTGCATTCAGCTGGGTGTATCTTTCTCTTTCTTCCTTTCCTTTCACTTCCCTTCTTTCCTCAGCTATTTGCTTCCTCAGACAACCATTTTGCTTTCTTGCATTTCTTTTTCTTTGGGATGGTTTTAGTTGCTACCTCTTGTACAATGCTGTGAACCTCCGTCCAAAGAACATTTTACTGGGAATATCAATTTGGCATGTTCCTGGTGGAAAGGAAAGGCTCTGAGTTCCCACCGGGTTTACACCCAATTAAAAGTAAAACTTTGTCACTTCCCCCCAGAGTGTCCACAGTTTGGCCAACTTCAGGGTTGACAGCACCAATATTTCGCATGATCTTGATTCTATGCCTGTTGATACAACCCAGGATTATATTTGCTTTTTTCACTGCTGCTGCACACTGCTGGCTCATATTCAAGTGATCATCCACTAGGACTACAAGGTCCCTCTCACAGTTACTGTTTTTGAGCCAGGTCTCGCTTAATCTATACTTATATCTTTGATTTTTCTTGCCTAAATGTAAAACTTTGCTTTTCTCCACCTTAAAATTCATTTTGTTGGATAGGGCTCATTGTTCAAGTTTGTCAAGATCTTTTTGGATCCTGAGCTTGTCTTCTGGGATGTTGGCTATTCCTGCAAGCTTAGTGTTGTCTGAGTAGATTGTGGTGTACTTTGTCAAATGCTTTACTGAAATCTTAGTATAGTAGGTCCACAGCATTTCGCTGGTCTACTAATTTAATGACTTTATCAAAGAATGAAATAAGATTGGTTTGGCACCATCTGTTTTTAACTAACCGGTGCTGGCTACTAGTTACACCTTTATTTGCTTCTAGTTGTTTGCAGATCTGTTTTTTAAATTATCTTTTCTAGGATCTTCCCAGGTATTGATGTTAGTAGTTTCCTGAGTCTGTTTCTCCCTCCTCCCTTTTCTTGAAGATGGGAACTACATCACCTATTTTCCAATCCTCAGGTACCTCCCAGTGCTCCAGGATTTTTAAAAGATATGGCACAATGGTTCTGAGATAATATCTGCCAGCTCCTTCAGAACTCAGGGATGTAATCTGGCAATTCCCGGTGATTTATATTTGTCAAGATCAGATAGGTTTTCTTACCATTTTCTTGCTTATTTCAATTTTTATTTCTAATTTGTCTTTTACAATAAGTTTTTTTTTGTACGTTGGGCTATAATTTCTTTTTGCATGAAGACTGATGCAAAAAATGAGTTAAGGAATTCTGCTTTCTTCCAACTGCCAGTTATTTCCTTGCTATCTTCTCTCTTTAGCAGACCGTTTTCCTTGACTTTTTTCTTGTTATTAATATGTTGAAAGAAACTTTTTTTATTATCTTTGATTTTTGTTGCAAGTCTTTGTTCATCCTGAGTCTTTGCATTTCTGACTTCATCTTTTCAAGTTCTGGGTATCTGCTGATATATTCTGCCTTAGTTATGTGTCCCTCTTTCAATTTTTTTTGCTTGTCCTTTTTGTCTTTCAGTTTGTCAGAGATCTTTGCGCAGCCACACTGGTTTCTTCTTGAATTTCTTATTTTTCTTTTTCAGTGGTATTGTGCTGGACTGGGCTTTTATGATCACATTTTTCAAAGTTTCCCATGCTTCTTGAGTTGTTTTCTCTTTTAGGATTTTCATCCATGGAATATTTCCTACACGCTCTCTGAGTTTGTTAAAATCAGCTCTTTTAAAGTTTAAGACTGGTTGGATTATTTTCTATTGCTTGTGTTTGCATTATATTGAATTCCAGTGGTCACATGACGTCGTCACTTTCATGCAAAGTTCTGGCAACCTCTACTCCCTCTATAATTTCTTCTCTATTAGTAAGAATTAGGTCCAATATAGCTTTATTTCTAGTTCCTTCCTCTTAACTTTTGGATGATAAAATTATTGGGTAGGTTGGTTAGGAATCTGTTCGATCTCGCTGCAGAGTTGATCTTCCAGTTGATAACTGGATAGTTAAAGTCTCCCATTACTACTGTGGTATGCTTCCTACATACATTTGTTAACTGGTTGGCAAAGCATTCATCTATTTCTTCTGATTGGTTGGGTCGCCTGTAATCTACGCCTATGGCAATGTAACTTTTTTCCCCTTTTATATTGACCTATATACATTCTGGAGGAGTTTTATCTTTGATCATGTGCATTTCTGTATATATGTAGTGGTCTCTCATATATAGTGCAACTCTACCTCCTCTTTTTGTTGATCTGTTTCTTTTGAACAATTTGTATCCATCAATACAGTCCAGTCATGGGTTTTGTCCCACCGGGTGTCTGTAGTGGCAACTATGTCATACCGACCCTCGTGTACTATTGCTTCTAGTTCATCCTGTTTGTTCTCCTGTTTGTTTGAGCATTTGTATAGAAGCATTTAAGACTTTTATGTCTGTCCATAGGTATAGTTCCTGCATAGCCAAACTGTTGTTTGGGTTCCACCCCCCATCACTCCCTACCTCATTGTTTGATTTGTTTTCTTGGGATTTATGATTGGTTTTGTGTTCTAGAGATTCTAAAGATTAGTCACATACACCCCCTCAATTTTAGTTTAAAACCCTTCTGATGAGTTGGGCCAGTCTTTTTCCGAGTACATTTTTCCCTGTTTTCCAGCAGGGTGGGACCAGCAGCCAGGTATGGGATTGACTCAGTCTGTATCCAATGGGATCAAGTCTGCCAGTTGAAAAGCACCTCCTCCTTCTGGTGCTTCCCAGCTTTCAGACTCGATCCGACAGGGACAGACGCCCTTCTGAGCTGCTCCCCTTTCAGTGTCTTAGCATAATAAAGAAAGCAAAGGAAAGCAATCAAAGGGAATCCGCTCCCTCCGTGGCTGCTGTAATTGGGGTAGAGTCTCCCAGGCTTGGTTGAGCGCTCCCCCCCCCAAGCGAGAAGGGCGATTCAGCCTAATACCGCTGGGGACAGTCTAAGACCGCTGCTGGCCACAACGCCACTGGCAAAGGTCCGCAGACAGCCGGGGAGGCGAAGAGGACTCATTTCAGCCCTCCCCGTTGCTGGCGTGTTCGGCGGCTGCCGAATCACACGAAAAACCGCGTGAAGGCCTTATTGGGAGCGGAGTTTTCGGGCACTCCCAGGTCTTTCCCGATCGCCCTGGCCTCACCACAAGGCCATTGAGCCGTCCAGCCAGGCCTATCAGGAGCTCTCTCAGGCTCCGCTTGATCAATCAGTGATCTCCAAGTAGCTGAGCGTGCTGGGCTCATAAGCGCTCCCAGGCTTGTCCCGATTGCCTGGAACGTTGAGAATCCACCAAGGGGACAGTGAGTATACTTTCCCATTTAGCCACCCCCGGCCCTGGCTGGCCGTGTGGCAATATTGCCCTTCTATTCCAATATCTCCCCTTAAGATCTTAAAAAGGGGGAAAAAATTAAATAATTCTTGTTCTCATTGCCACCTTGTTCTAAGTTAATAATTGGAATAGGCCTAGCGTTAGTGCTTCTAGAAGCCTACCTCCCTCGCACACAGGCCTTGGCCACGTGCATTTAGAGGCCTACTCAATGGCTGCAGCCTTCCAATATGGCCGCCGTTCCACCTGCCCGGCCTAACAAAAGAAAGCAGCCTGCTCAGCAGGCTAATCCACAGCCAGGTCCAAGTTCTTCGGGCCTTCTCTCCCCTGCAAGCACAGAGGCCTTGCAGACCACAGTATCCAAACATAAGGTTTCTAAAACCTCTGAAAAAGAGGCCTTACAGCGACAGAAGGCAATGGAATGGGCAATTGAAAAGGCAGTAAGAAAATTCAAGAACAATCGGGCCTAGCACAGCAAAACACAACAGTGCAGGCCTCACCTCAAGCTTCGGGAGCTCCATTGGCTTCTTTGTCTCCAGATGGCTCTTTGGCATCATCTTTACCTCATCCCGCTGCTGATTTATTTCGCCCTCTCCCCAGGTCTGATGGGGAGGTTATCCCTGAGGCCCTTCAATTGCAGGAGCCAATGGTGGAGGCCACCATGGCCACACTTGCCCCCAGGGTATCAGCGGGCCAACAGGAAGCTAGACCACCTCCTCATTACCCAATAGAGATGGCAGATATGATAGTGGCTGCTGTCCAACGTGGCATTGCTGCTTCTAGACAACCAAGGACTCAGTCATGGGTCTCTGAATATGCAGCATCTCAAACAAGTCAGGATTTAGTGCAGGATCATATCACTGAACAGTGAAAATTTCCAAGATCAGTCATCCACTCACCTTTCTCTAGCAGATGAAGGTGACTTCAGGGAACAGGACCTCTCTGAAGACGAGGGCTTGGTCCCAGACCAACCCTCCTTTGTGGGCCTTTTTAATCCACAGTTGTTTCGGTCTCTACTACACAAGGCCAGGGTCACCACCCGTCTGGGGGTGACCCAGCCTTCCCCCGTGCCCTACCTCTGAGGCAACAGATCCTCCTGTAGACTTATTTTCTGTACCAGTGGACAAGACGGAGAAAGTTCCTGCCCCCAAACTATTTGTGGAAGTGGTTGATAGGCAATGGGCCATTCCTATAGCAGGCCCAAATCCCAATGCTCTAGACTGCCGCTTATACAATTTGGACCCTCCTTTCTCAAGATGTTGCAAGTCCCTACAGTAGACCCCCCGGTGGTCGCATTAGCGGGCCCCTCGGTAGTAACAAGACCCCAGAGGAAACCCTTCACCCAGAGGACAAACGGGCAGAACAGTCACTAGTTAAGTCTCACCAGGCGGCAGCCTGGGCTGTTAGAGCCTCCTCCTCTGCCTCTTTCTTTAATAGGGCAGCCCTCCTGTGGCTAAAACAATTACAGGAACGATTCCTCCCAGTCTGCAGATGGCTGGTTCTGTTCCTTTGAGAATAGAATCTCCTATCACTAATGCTCACTTTCCTTTTTTTAGGGGGGGGGCGTGCAGTCTGGGGTACTTTTCTATTTATCTCAGGCTATTTGATGATGTCTCTTTTCTAGATGTCTGCATGTTTTCTTTGAGGGGAGGTTGTGGGCCTGCATATTTTCATCTAGGAGGAGAAATCGATTGTTCATTTTAATGGGGCTGCTTCTGGTTGGGTTGGGTTAGATCGGGGCAGTAGGGGTTTGTAGGATATATCCTGCTTTTTTCTTTGATTATTGTGTTTCCTTCTATGTGTGACATACCTCCATTTGTCTTCCTCCAAGAGTTTATTAGCAGGATCATAATATATTATATATATATGAACAGAATCATAATATAATGATACATAAAAGCATTCTGCTATGGCAAGGGTGTCAAACTCAATTTCATTGAGTGCCGCATCAGCATTATGATTCCTTCCTTCCTTCCCTCCCTCCTCATTCCCATTATCACTTTCTCTCAGTAAAAACTGTGTGTCCTCTCAGCATTTTCCAAACCCTGAATTCTTTGAATTTGCTGATACTTTACTTATATACTATAGAAACATTTATTTTCCAATAATGAATTCACTACTAGTTTTCAAAGTCATATAAATTAAAATTATTCACAAACTGGCTTGTACTTTCTCTTTTCCCTTTCGCTTATTTTCCCTTAATTCCTCCTCTACTGACTTTTTTCTGTTTTTTTTTCTTTTGTAGGAGTGAATACAGGTGCAGTTGGAAGCTACATCTATGATAAAGATTCTGAAGCAAAAGACCAACCTTGAGAGCTTTTTTCTAGCCAACTATTCACCTGCTCAGCCCATTTGCACTGCATTCTCTTCATTAATCTTATATGTATAAACATAGCAAAACCTGTTTAGAAGCAGGAGGATGACATAGCTGTATCTGTTCATTTGTATGCTCCCAGGTAGATGATTTTTAATGGCTGTGCTTTAAAAAGACAGAGCTATTTCTCCCTCAAGTCTCTCACTTTGATTTCATTTCAACTCTGTGTGTTCTGAGCAAATATCTTTGCTGCCATTACTTTGTATGACAGAACACAATTTTGTAATGTCCCCTCCAGCCTTTGGAGTTATTAGTTCATTTTTAAAGGTCCAACTTACCATTCACTATTAATGGCTGAACAATTGGAGGAATAAACAAATTCTTCAGGGAGGTTAAAAAAATCAGGTATATTTTTGAACAAGACGGCTAAATGTAGAATGATGATACTAGATTGAGAGATAAGGTTTTTATCAGCTTTGGATTGCCTTCCTACATAAAGTTTCTTCACTGTTCAGAGCTAGTCCCTTGTTGAAGCAGATGTCAGCAGTAAGCTCTTCCTAGCAGCTGACAAAGGGTACACTATACTTAGCTGAAACTAAAGTGTTTTTTTTTTTGGAAAATAGTTTGTATTCTTGAGGAACCTGTGAGAAATTATGACCCTAATGTTATGCCAGGCAGAATGTGGTCCTAACTTGGATATGGAAGTATAAGTTATTTATGTAGATATCTGTCACTTACATCTATACATGGAAAATATTACTGCTTGCCAACCAAGCAACTTGCTATAAAAATCAAGCAGCAAAAGTGGGAGAAGTAGAAAAAGAGACACTCTGTTTGTGTGTGTGTGTTTATATGTGTTAGGATGGGACCGTAGCTATTTTCAGAGGAACCAGTTCTGATCTTATTGTTTATGTGCTTGAAATTTATTTATAGCCAGATAGTAATGTTCTTTTTTGCTTTGGAAAATAGTCTATCCTACTAGTGTTTTTAGCGTCCCTGGGTCATTATAAGTTCAGAAGGCACAATTGGAATTAATCAAGAATATGAGCTGAGGTAGCATTGTATATTTGCACTGTAAAACCTGTACTACCCAACCTGCAGACTAATTTTTCCAACCCAGAATGCTTATCTGCATACCTTTTGCAATTAATAAAGATGTTTGACAATTTACGTATACTGTGTTTGAAGCTGTTGTTTTTTTTGTAAACAAGTTTTATTAGAATTTTTTTTTCATCATACATATTTTATGAGCAGAGTGTTGACCGGGTCACATCTTATACATCTTATATATATTAATCTTTATAATCTATTCTAATCTTCCCATTTTTTCCATATCCATCTCTTTTATATAATTCTTTATCACAAATTAATAATTTTTCACTATATCTTGTTATTCAGCTTCTGCCATAGTATTCTTTTTTCCCCCAAGTCCATTTTACATGTTTCCAGTTTCAGCCATAATATTCTTTTTCCATACTTCTTTATCTTATCCTAATTTCTTCTTAATACATAATACATAAACAATATCACTATCCACCCTTAATTCCTAATCTCCTACAATAACATCAATTTTTTAACCTATTTCTCCATTACAGAATATGTTTCTCAAAATCCCCTTCCCACTTTTCAACTTTGTCTCTTAATTTAAATTGTCTTCAAAATTAAACTAAATTGCCATTTCACATTTCATCTGCTATTCTGTTTTATTATAAGCAATATACATCATCATATTCAAATCTTTCGTTAAAACCCTTTAACTTAGTTGACCATCCACAATTAATAATATTAATATAGTTCCCTTAAATTTACTAGTATATACCTTATTTCCCTTCCTCCTTTCCACTAATCTTCCCTTCTTTAACCATATCTAAAATAGTATAGGTTTTCCTGCTTGAGCCGGGGGCTGGACTAGAAGACCTCCAAGGTCCCTTCCAGCTGTATTCTGATTCTGATTTTCTCTTGGTCTCTCCAAACTTCCACTTCTTGATAGTTTTCTCCTTTTATCTCTTAACTTCTTTTATATATATATAAAATATCTTTTCTTCTGAATCCTTTTTCTCACTTTTAGATATATTATTCGAGTAATTCTCCCCAAACTTTCTCTTAATCTCTTTCCACTATTCCCCTCTTTACCCTTTGATTGATTCTTTTTTGGGGGATGTTCCGCCTACTCACTCTTTTTTTGCCACTAGATCCCAATGAAATCATCTAACTGCTTTTTGCATTCAGTTCCTTTTCCTTCAATATTATTTTCTTGCTCCTCATTTATGTTGTCTTTTATCATTACGCTGATGATACGCAGCTGTACATTTCCACCCCTAACCGCCCCAATGAAGCCATTGAAGTGATGTCCTGGTGCCTGGAGGCCGTGAGGGTCTGGATGGGGAAAAACAGGCTCCAACTCAACCCTTCCAAGACCGAGTGGCTGTGGATGCCGGCATCCCAGTACAATCAGCTGATTCCATCGCTGACTGTAGGGGGCGAGTCATTGACCCCCACGGAGAAGGTCCGCAATCTAGGCGTCCTTCTGGATGCACGGCTGTCATTAGAAGAGCATATGACAGCCGTCGCCAAAGGAGCTTTTTATCAGGTTCGCCTGATACACCAGTTGCGTCCCTTCTTGGACCGGGATTCCCTATGCACGGTCACTCATGCCCTCGTCATTTCCTGCCTGGACTACTGCAACGCTCTCTACATGGGGCTCCCCTTGAAGGGTACCCAGAGGCTCCAACTGGTTCAGAATGCGGCCGTGCGGGTGATAGAGGGAGCAACTCGCTCCAATATAACACGTATCCTGCGCAGGCTGCATTGGCTTCCGGTGGTCTTCCGGGTGCAATTCAAGGTGTTAGTTACCACCTTTAAAGTGCTCCATGGCATATGAACGGGTTACTTACGGGACTGCCTGCTGCTACCGGTAGCCTCCCATCGACCAGTGCGCTTCCATAGGGAGGGTCTCCTCAGGGTGCCGTCGGCCAGCCAATGTCGACTGGCGACCCCCAGGGAGAGGGCCTTCTCTGTGGGGGCTCCAGCCCTCTGGAACGAGCTACCTCCAGGGATGTGCCAACTCCCTGACCTCCGGACCTTTCGATGCAACCTGAAGACTCTTTTATTCCACCGCGCAGGACTGGCTTAATAGTTTTTAACGGGGTTTTTATTAGTTTTTAGAATTCTCAGCCAATTTTGAATCAGTCTTTTAAATTTGTTTTTTAATTTTTGTATCTGCTGTTTTATCAGGCTGTAAACTGCCCTGAGTCCTTTGGGAGAAGGGCGGTATAGAAATTGAAATAATAAATAAATAAAATAAATAAATATCACCTTCTCCCCATTTCCTGTTCTGTGTGTTCCAGCAAAATTTCTGACTTTTTATTACCCTTTAGTGATTCACACATATTTTTTAACATCTCAATTAATTCCTCACACATCCAAGATTCCATATTGCCAATTTAAGAAATTGTTAACCTTTTTGAATTATGTCACATTTAATTGAAATTTAAAATCCATATATTTTTATTTTCAAATAATGTCCAATCCAAGTATTTATCCAGTCCACTCCAAGTTAAAGCTTTGTTATCTTCCACAGCTGTTGAGAATCTAAACCAAGCAATGTAGAAAGACAAATATTTCTTAAAAGTTCCCACAGTTTCCAAATTATCTTTTAGTAGTCAAGGTCACGACTGTACTTTCTCTTCTATCTTTCAACAAATATTGCAATACTCTCTTTCCGCCAGCAGATGTCTCTCTCAAATCCACAATATTCTCTAACCAACTAAATGCCAAAGCTGTCAAAAATATTTTAAATCCACATAAAAAATACTTTTCCTCGGATTCTTTTATTTTTTTTAGTAAAGTAGATATCAGGTTCTTCCAAAACTGCAATGGACTCCTCTGCATTTTCCACTATTTGTGAAGTTTCAACTACTTATGAAGTTGCTTTGGCAGTTTGCTAACATTCTCCACGTTTTCATCTCAGTTATTTGAGAGGATTTTTTATCATTCTTGGAGCACAGCTAGTCGATGAATTGGCAGCTTTTATTTAGAGATCTTTCAAATATATCTCTAATACTCTGTTCCACTATCTAGGCTTCCACTTTTAATCAGTATCAGAAAACTTTAACCCTCCCACAGCAAAGAAGATCAATATCAAGTTACTACAATAATAAACTAAAATCACAGCCTTCAGTCTTTAGGTGTCTCCGTCAACTTTTTTTTAAAACCACATTTCCTTATTTGGCTTGCCTTAGAAACTTTCCTTTTTATTTAAGACAAAAATAAATCCCTAAAATGGTGGGAGTCTTTGAAAAGGTGTAACGTACAAAAAGAGAGCCTCTTTTTAACTTAAATGCAAGGCTTTAAAAAAAATAGTCTCCACCCTCCCCACTGCCTGGCTTTGTGGCCATCACATCAGTGCGTTGCTCAGCCTCTTGCTCCGTTAAGACGGCAAGGAGAAGTGATGACGAATGAAGTGAGGCAGTGCTGGGGTGGAGGACGAAGCAAGGCAGGGGGTGCTGAACTGCCCCATGCACCCCACACTGGCTTACCTGAGGGCCCTTCAGCCAGGCCACCCATGCCAAACCCTCCCCCCTCCCCACGGAAGCCACATCCCTTCACTAATCTGCTTTCCAGCTCCATTCTCCCCTGCCGCATGCAAGGCAACAGAAATAGTCTGTGGAACCACAGTAAAAAACATAGTTAAGACCTTTCAACTTCATGAGATCTTTTTTTTGTGAGCAGTTGGAAGGTTTGAGAGAGAAAAAGAGAAACTGTAGAGGAGAGTAACGAGAATTGAAGGAAACACTTTTTGAAAGCGTTTCACCTTCACCCTTTCTCTCTCTCTTTTTTTTTAAATTTATTTTTGTCACAACATTATATACAAGCACATATAATGAAAGAAAACAATAGGACAGGAACGGTAGGCCCTTTTGTGCGCTTATGCACGCCCCCCCTCTCTCTCTCACACACACACAACACACACATATTTAATCAGTTGAAAGGGACAGGCTGCATTTTGCTTCTACCATGAGCATGTGCTTCCCACAATCTTCCAGAATTGTCTGCAATTCTCGTTACTCGTTCGCCCAGGGAGACATGAAGCGGGCGAAAAGTGTTTGGGTGCCTGATAGGTGCCAGCCTATGTTGTGATGTGAAAAACTGTACTCGTGTGCAGTTCCATCTCTAACCAAATGCTTCCTCAAATTTTGTGCTAGATGAAAAAAGCACCCTTCCAAAACTACTTCTGGAAAGCATTCCCTGGAAAGCATTAATGGTAGCCAGTACAAAATCACAGTGAATGGAACACAGCTGAGTGTCAGGCATTAGGTTTTTAACAAACTTAAACAGCCTTTCATACACATGTATGTCAGAATCTGCCACATTGTTTGGCAGAAGTGCATACAAGACAGGATGCACTCCTTCATATTTCTTGGCTAGAATGACATACACCTGTGCAAAGAATTTTGGAGCTATGGCAAAAGTCCCATCTGCATACCAGGTGTTGGATGACTGCAAGATGTTCAACCAAGTCCTTCTGTCAAATATTAGGATCCTCCTTGACCCTTCTCCAAAATCTCCCAGTAGGAAAGGCTCTTATAAACCAGGAGTTGGTGAATATGTCTTGTAATCCTTAAATAATATGAGGTCATCAAGGCTTACCGGATCTGAGGGTGCTGCCCGTATTTTGTTCCTTTTTCTGTAGATGATTTTTTGCAATGCTGGAGTTGCTGGTATTGCAGAGTATACCGCAGGGCTCATGTTGGCAAGACACATATGGATTACTTTGAATGTGCCTTCCACTGTCTCCTCTGCCAGTTGTTTCATGCCACTCAGGAAATGAGCAACCTCAACCTGTTCGGCTGAAGCAGGGTGTGAATGTTCGTTGATTCATTGATTCTTTTTATTACTTCTCCAAGACTTGTGTGAATTCTGGCACTGCATCTATCATGCTGCTCACAGCGCCAAAAAGTAAGGCAAGACTCATCTACACTCAGCTTATCAAATACATAAAGGTACCCATCTGAAACAAATTTTTCCTCTCTTGCTTCCTACAGTTACATCCATCTCATAGGCAGAAGTCTTCTTACGAGCAGTAACACAAGAAGTCACACAGTTGTCCTCAATGAATGCAATGTACAGTATGTTATTGGCTTCACGTGTCAGTGTTAGAGTAGTGGTTTGAGGGAATCTGGCCTCTTAAGTTCTCCTGAAGTGTTATTCTAACTGTTTAGATGCAGTGTTTGTTTATTCAGGAACCAGGTTTTTAAGCGTAAGGGGGAGGGAAATCAAAATCAGAGTAGTCACAACGCTCCAGGCAAAAAAAAAGGTGCGACAAAGGAATTTCCTTTTGGTCTTCAAACAGGCTGCGTTTTGTCTGTTTGAACCCTACATCTTTCCATGTAGCTCAAAGTCTTTTATAGGAACCTCAATTTGCATATCTTGATATCAAGATATATGGATGAAATGGGAACTTTGATGCTGCAAAAATAATAAATTTCATCAAAAACCAACCATTGAATTGACATTTATTCCAACAATTATGCAAGGATTTGGATTCTGAGCACAGCACTCTTTTTCATACAGAAGTACATCGATTGTCAAGAGGTGAAACATTATCAAGATTATTTTAGTTACAAGATGAAATGCACCTGTTCCTGATGAATGTTTCCTCACCCTAGCACAAAAGTTTGAAAATGTCTTCTGGGCAGCCTTGGCTTGGCTGTCTTCTGGGCAGCCTTGGCTATTTGGCTGAAATATTTAAAAAGCTAAATGAACTTAATCGGTCACTGCAGGGCTGTGGTCGTAACATGTTTATTATGGAAGACGAAGTTTGTGCATTCTATAAGTAATTCTCCCTGTGGATAGGCCAAGTAAAGAAAGGAAATACTGCATCATTTCCCAATGTGTCAGACTTTATTGAACTAAATTCTGTTGTTGACACTGAAGACATTGAAACTGCTATCAAAAAACACTTGGAAAAATTACACACTGAGATTGTGTTGAATTTTCCATTCGTGTCAAGAGGCTGTGACATTGGAATTCGTTGGGTTGCATCGTCCTTCATTATGGACAATGCTGTGAACTCTGACCTTTCCTTTAAAGAGCAAGAAGCACTTCTGAAATTGACATCACACTGCAATTTGAAGGAACTTTTTAATGAAAAAACACTGACTGAGTTATGGAGCCACATTGCAAAACTGTACCCTGAAGTGGGTGTGGGGGGGAAAGCTATTGTAGCCTTATTGCCATTTGGTTCCACATACTTGTGCGAGAAGGCATTTTCTTCATTCATGTGTATAAAAACTAAGGAAAGGAATTGTCTTCAGATGGAATCTGATTTAATTCAGATTAAGATTAATTCAGATTAATTTAGTAAGCATCTTCTAGCCACGAGTGCAAGGATTAATGTCAGAGAAACAGGCACAAGTTTCCCATTAAAATGTGGTAAATGAGTGTACTTTATCACTCTTTTCAACTTTTTTGGTGATTAAGTTTTTGACATCTTGCTAAGCCACTGGTAGTACTCCAATATTGCCATATCCTAAAAGTGGTACAATCTGTGAAAAGGTTGAAAAGCACTGAACTAGATTTCCAAAGTCCCTTCCAGTCTTATGATTCTATGATTCTATGACAGTAAGAAGATGCACTAAAACTATTACATCATGATGGCTTACTGTATACCAACGAGACCAAAGTGACCGATAAGAAAAAAACAAAGAATAGAAAAGAAACATGGCATGCCCAGTACATTAAAAAAAAACTAGCAGGCAAGGCAGGTAACAAAACCTGGCAATGGCTAAGAGCAGGGAAATTGAAGAAAGGGGCTAATTCTGGCTGCACAAGACCTAGCTTTAAGAACAAATACATACAAACCCAGAATTGAAAAGACAGTAACAGACAGCAACTACCATCTTTGCAAACAAGCTGAAAAAACAGTGGACCATCTTGTTACCTGCTACAAAAAGACTGCATAAACAACAACATGACCAAGTAGCAACATTGGAAGATCTGCAAGAAATAACATTTGCCTGCAAGCAAGAACTGGTAAGAGCACAAAATAGACAAAGTTCTAGAAAATGAGCACTAGTTAAAGTGCTCTGGGAATTTTAGAATTGTTTAGAATTCAGACAAGCATCTTCCACACAACAGTAGACTTAGCAATTGTTGATAAGAACGACAAAAAAGTCTAGGTAGTGCAGACAGCAAAAGAGAAGAGAAAGAACTTGAGAAAATCATAAAATATAAAGACCTGCAAATTGAAGTAGAAAAACTGGCAAAAGAAAATAAAGATAGTAATAACAGTAAGAAGCAACTTGGGTACAATTCAGGGATGGGTTTCAAAACCCATCACTACCAGTTTGCTCATGGGTATGCACTGCTTCTGCGCATGCACAGAAGCATCTGGGTGGATGGGCGGAGCCTCTGGCTGCCACCACTACCTTTTTGCCCGATCTGGGTCGAACCGGTAGCAACCAACCACTGGTACAATTCCAAACACTTGGAGCCTTACTTGAACACCACTGGCATTGTTAAAAATCACTATCAGCCAAATGCAGAACACGGCTTTACTTGGAGCTACAATTATACCTTTAATATTATTAAACAACATCTGCCACTCTAGGTCCTTGGGAAGGACTCAAGAACACCCAAATTATACATTTATTAAATGTAAGCTATGTGAACTACTCAGGGTGGATTTCATTTAAATCAAGTCGATTTAAATCATGGTTTAAATCACTAGTAAAAAGGCTTGATTTAAATCAACTCAATTTAAATCATATGTCAGGCCTGGAAATCATCTTTTGCATTGGGCCTTCAGGCTTGCCACAATTACTCCTGTGGGAAACTGGGAGGGGGGATTGTATGGAGCAGGGGTGATATATAGTCATAATATTCCTTTCTCAGACAGTCAAGGACATCTTGCCCTGCACCTGGAGGGGTGTGACTGGGAGGCATCTCCAGTTGAGACAGTGCTTTGATTGGACAATGTGATAGACATGTGGGTGCTGGGCAGAGACTTGGACTTTCCTTTGGGTGGGGAAAACCTGGAAGCTTTCAGATTCAGGTTTCCCCAGATATGCCAATATGACATCTCTAATAAAATGGAACTTTGAGGAACTTCAAGCCTTGGAGTCCTCTTTTGTTGGGGGTGTTACTTGGAACCCTGACATCATAATTTTTAAAGAGCAACTGTCATCTCTGTCTCGCAGCAGCTCCTCCTCTGACCCATTGTTGACTCACTGACAGTCCCAATATTGCAGAATATACAGCCTCATGCTACATAACTAAGCTCCAATTCATGCTGAATAAACTAAATTATTAATGTATCTTAAATAGAAAACTCTTTAGATACATTTTACTCCAAAAGCATTTTATTAAAATAAATTTGATTAAAAAATGAAAAATCCATTTTAAATTTAAAAATTTATTTACTTGTTTATTTATTTAAAATCATTGATTTTTATCCACCCTGGAACTACTAGAGGAAAAAGTAAGGGATCTAGCGGCAGCTCTAGCCAAACTCCAATTGAACCAATTAATGAACAAATAACTACCAGAGGATTTGACCCTGCTAATATACCCTTGGAGGAAGACAAATGGAGGCATGTCACACATAGAAGGAAACACAATAATCAAAGAAAGAAGCAGCATACATCTAACAAATCCCTGCTGCCCAATCTAACCCAATCAGAAGCAGCCCCATTAAAACTAAGCAATCAATTTCTCCCCCATGTTGAAAATACTCAGACCCACAACCTCTTCCTCAAAAAAAAAACATGCAAACACTTAGAAAAGAGACATCATTCAACATCCCTAAAAAAGTCACAACAAACTCACCTGGGATAAATGGAAAAGCATCCCAGACTGCACCCCCTAAAAAAGGAAGGCAATTATTGGTGATAGGAGATTCTATTCTCAAAGGAACAGAACCAGCCATCTGCAGACCAGACATACAATCTAGGGAGGTATGTTGTCTCCCTGGAGCAAAAATCAAGGAAGTGGCTGCGAACCTAACCAAAATAATTAGGCCCCCAGATTACTACCCTTTCTACTACTACATGTAGGGACGAATGACACAAAAATGGATCGAGAACAATATTGAGTGATTACAAGCAGCTAGGCAAGAAAGTCAAGGACTTAGGTGCACAAGTAGTTTTTTCATCTGTACTGCCAACAAAAGGGTAACATCTGGTAAGAGAACAAAGAATTATAGAAGTGGCTAAAGGGTTGGTGTCGCCAAAAAAACTTTGGATTCCTGGACCATGTTCTGTACTATCTCCATCATGGGCTTTTGGCAAGGGATGGGCTGCTCCTCACAAAGATTGAATGTTTTTGGAATGCGACTGGCTCAACTTATCAGGAGAGCTTTAAACTAAAATTGAGGGGAGAGGGTGACCAATCTTTAGGATCTCCAGGACCTAATTCCAAGCAAAAACCCCAAGAAAACAAGTCAAATAATGAAGGAAGAAGAGATGGGAAGGAAGAGAAACTCAAACACCAAAAAGGAGACATAGGAAGCATGCCCAGAGTCAGACATAAAGATCTCAAGTGTCTATATACAGATGCACAAAGTCTGGAGAACACACAGGGTGAACTCGAATTATTGAAGGCAGATATAATATAATTGGAATAACAGGAACTTGATGGGATGTAACCCATGACTGGCATATACTGATAGAAGGATACAAACTGTTCAAAAAAACCAGACCCCGTAAAAAAAGGACGTGGAGTTGCACTGTATGTAAAAGACCACTACATTGCTACAGAAATGCATGAAACCAAAGACCAAAACTGCATAGAATGTATATGGGTCAATATAAAAGAAAAAAAGAATGACATGACCATAGGTGTATACCTTGATTGGCCACCCAATCAAGCAGAAAAAATAGATGTTCTTTTTGCTAGCCAACTAACCAATATATGTAGGAAACACACTACAATAGTTATGGAAGACTTCAATACCCTGACATCAACTGAAAGACTAATTCTACACTATAAAGCCCTTTCTATTGGGCTGGGATGTTGATTCTTGGCGACTACCTGGACTAGTCCTTGCAGTTTCCTTGGCAAGATTTTCAGAGCAATTGAAGCACATGCAGAGAAGCAAATAGCGCTAGTCTTCTTTAGATGCACAGAAAGCGTTGGATAACATGAACTGGCAACTGGCAACAGCTAAAAAAGATGGATTTTGGGGAGAGATTTGTTAATATGATTAAGGCGATATACCACAAACAAACTGCAAAAGTGATAGTAAATGGAGACATGACTGAGAAAGTTGGTATTAAGAAAGGTACAAGACAAGGATGTCCCCTATCCCCATTAATAATATAACTATATTATTAATAGTTATATGCGTTTGCAGATGACTTTTATTTTGGAAGATCTATTAACAAGAGGGCCTAAATAAAAGAAAAAAGAAAAATATGGAGGGGGCTTCCTGGGTGGCGTCACGCTGTTGTGGAACAGGAAGACAGGACTCCGTTCTTTTTGCCTGATTTTTTGTGTCTGGAGACCGGCAACGGTAAAGTTGGACCCTGTAAAGGGCAGCAAAAGAAAAGGGAACACTTGGAGGCGACAGGGTGAAGGGTGATCCCCCGCTGTGGACGGTGAATTCTCTGAAATTCGACACAGAAGAGACCAGCTGCTCCTTCGGCTAGGTCCAGAGGCATGATGGCCTGAGCAAATGGAGAGGAAGTGAAAGAGTGATAAACAGCAGGAAGTATCAGCGGTAAAAGTTAAAGCAGAAATAGGACACCGTAATGCTTCTTTAAGCTGAGGAAATCTGCCAAGAAGTGACTGAGTGAGCTCCCAAAGTGTGAAAAGCGGCGCCTAAGCAGTGGAGCAAAAAAGGGGGGGGAAAGTAAGCAGAAAGAGACAGTATTGAATGGACCGAGAATGAAAGTATTTACGTATTGTGAATGGTGATCTGAAAGACTGCTCTGCTTAAAGATTGGGAGATTTGCTATAATAGAGACAATAGTGTGGGATTTATACTGAGAGCAGAGGAACAACAGATTGTTCTTGGAAAGGAAAAAAAAGAGAGAGAGAGAGACGAAGAAGCTGTGGAGAAGGGACAGTGACTGTGCAATTTATTCATAGCAGCTATTTCCCACCTTGAAGAACACTAAGTAGCAGTGACTTTAGAAAGCATAAAGATTAAGGAAACTGATTATTAGGGTGATAACCCTGGAGTGGGATTTAATTATAATCAATTGACTTTTTATATCTTTTATATATTGATATACAGTAGTTCTATACCTTTTATTGAATAGATTCTAATATATTAATTCTTCCCCCCCTCTCTTTTTCTCTATACCTATATTTAGTTATAAAATACTTTCTATTTTATAGATTTATAAATTGATGATAGAATTGGTCTTGCTTCTTTTTTCATTATATTTATATTTCTTAAACTGGATTGATTTAAGATATTAATTTAGGATATTGTATGTTTGATTTCAAATAGACAAAAATAGGTAAAATTGGTACTGTATATAATAGTTGATTGGTATATTAATAGTGGATATTAAACAGATTTTACATTTGATTAGATTACATTTGCATTTTATTTAGTATAATCTTGGTAGAGATAAAAGGTAGACCTTTCTATAATATAGGATTAAACTCTGTATGGTATGGTGGAACAATTTCTTTCAAGTACTCAAAATGTCAAACACATCCACAGTTATGAAAACAGTTAAGAAAGCAACCCCAGGAACAGCCTCTCCTGCAGGACAAAAATTAACAACAGATATGTCAAGTGCTGAGAAACCAGGATCAGTCCCAACATTGCAGAATATACAAATAGCATTAAACATGATTCAGGAAGTAATGATGAAAACCCAGGAGTCAGTGACTAACAACCTTGAAGAAATGAAAGGAGACATTAAAAAATTGGATGATAAGATGGTAAAGATTCAAAAAACGATAGTAAAAAAACAAGCAAAGAATTAAACAGATAGAGGCAAGAACAGAACAAAACAAAAAGAAGCTGGAAGACACGGCGGAGAAATTAATAGCAATAAACAGGAAGAGACAATAATCCATTTAGAGTTAGAGAGATCTTCTTTCTACTTAAGATTCTAGAATGTAAAAGAAAATAAAGAAGAGCTGTGTAACCTCATGACGGAAGTGTTGGTGGAGTCACTGCAAATGAATAAACAGGAAATCCAAAATAATATTGACGAAGCATATCATGTACATACCAACTATGCGCGATGGCACAGACTTCCTCGTGAAGTTCACATAACGTTTACAAAAAAATCCGTACGGGATGAAATTTATAGAAGAGCAAGAGAAGACTAAGTAATCTATAAGGGAAAGGAAATTATTATACTAAAACAACTACTGAAAAGCGTTCAAGATAAAAGAAGGAACTATCAGTTCCTCTCCTTCAAAATTAATAAAACAAAGAATTATGTTTCGTTGGTTAGTCCCTGAAGGAATGTTAATATCCTGGGGGGGGGGAAAATAAGAGTAGACTTGGTTGACAAAGCCCAGGAGTTCTATGAACAATGTTTTGGAGAAGAATAGGACAGCAGGGAGGAACCTGAATCAAAGAGCCAAGAGAAACACCTGACAGAGGAAAGCGAAACAGACCAAGAATTGAGAGAGGCAACAAAACAGGGACCCCAAGAAAGAGAAGGAGTACAGACAAGACACCAAGAGGAGATAGGAGAAGCAAGACTGACTAATAAGTAGCAAGATGGAAGAAGAGGTGAATTTGTTTTCAGTTAACATAAACAGATTAAATTCACCCATAAAAAGAAGACAGACAATAACTAAGTTACAAAAATTAAATATGGATATTATATGCCTACAGGAAGTGCACATACAAAAGGAAAAAAGTCGTATTATGGAAGCCCCCAAGTTAGGAAAGTTATTTACTCATTAGCCGGATCCAAAAAATGGGGAATAGCAGCATATATAAAGGAATGGCTAAAGCCTAAACAATTGTTCGCAGACAAAGAGGGAAGGACATTAGTGATAGAAATTTATATAAAATGAAAAAGAGTAGTCATTGCAATTATATATGCACCAAATATAAGACCGAAAGAATATTATAGCAAATTATACAAACAATTACTAACATTAGAATTTGATAATATTTGTATACTAGGAGACTTTAATGGAGTAGTAGACCCCAAAAAAAACTATAAAACAGGAACAAAAAAGAATCACGATAGGAAAACTCTACCAACGGTATTTTTTGCTATGATCCAAGAATTAAATTTGAAAGATACCTGGATACTCCTGAACCACTGTCGACGACAAGCCGGCCGATGGCAAGTTGAAGTCACCCATGACCAAGAGTCTGGGGATCTCCACCGCCACCCCGGCTAGCACCTCCAGCAGCTCAGGCAGGGCTGTAGTCACGTAGCAAGGAGCCAGGTACACGATCAACAGACCCATCTGATTCTTATGGCCCCACTTCACAAGAAGGGATTCGCAGCCGGCTATCTGAGGAACAGTGGTCTCTCTCGGCTCCAGACCCTCTTTCATAACACCGCCACCCCTCCACCCCTACCCTGGGCCCTCGGTTGATGGAATGCTCGGAAACCTGGAGGGCACAGTTCAACTAGGGGCACACCCCCTTCTGCGCCCAACCAGGTCTCCGTAATGCCCATAAAGTCCGTGGATTCCCCCTGAATAAGGTCACAAATCAGGGGGGCTTTATTAGCCACGGACCGGGCATTACATAACATCAACTGGAGGCCCGGGCTCTGAGGATCCTGACCTACCGGGGAACGGGAAAAGACTGGGGGGCCGGAGCACGTGATTGCTTTTAAACAGCGAGCACAAGCTCCCAGAAAGCGATACAGCCCCTTGCTTCTGCCATATCTGCCCCTCCCACTTACCGTACAGATGGAGCCAACTTCCACCTCTGGAACGTACCCCTCATCCCCCTCCCTCGGACCTAATGGATAAACGCTGGGAACAATTTCCGGGACTAGACCTGCCCTCCCTGACGGGTTCTTCCCCCCACCCGACACTACCCTCCCCCCCTCCAACCCAAACCCGTCAGTTCCCGCCCTCCCCTTAAAATTCCCATTAAAATTCCCCTTAAAAAGCCGATTAAAATAATTAATTAAAAATCCCCTGAGTCTCCTATTTTTGGCATGCCATCTCTCGGGGTTCCAAAACCCGTCCTCAAGATGGGCCCTCGATAATGTGGGGGGCCAGCCCCACGAGAGAGGGGAATCTCGCAGGGCAAGAAGGTCAGCCGCTGTAAATGTCCGCATGATAAGAGTCCGGCAAACAGACCCATCCTGGACCTGTCAAGATGAAAATTGATGCACCAGTAATTCCGAGTGAAAGACAGACGGGATATAGGTCTTAGGCGGTAGATAAACAAACCGCCATGATTCAGTCAGAGCTCCAACCCCTCCTCTCCAATCCCGAGGGGTGGTCTATGGACGAGGGGGGGGAGAAGGATGTAGTCCTACAATAGTCAAGCTAGGATTGTCCAGGACCATCCTCAATTCCCCCAACTGGGGACCAAAGGTCTTCAGAAGATCCCCTTGCAGCCAGCCCATGGGCGTCCTCCAAGATGGTAAAAAGGTGCCCACATGGCCCGTGATCGTCCTTCGAGTTGACAAAGAGGCCGAAGCACGCGCCTAATGGGCCAAGCTGCTCCACTGACGAGGCATCTCTCTCCCAAAGTCCGGGGGGGGCAAAGGACTCAAAAAGCCCCCATAGACGGCCCATAGACGTCCTCTAGATGGTAGGGAGGGCGTCCCCTAGACCCGTGGACAACCTTCAGGGTGGCAAAGAAGGCGACCATTGGACCTCTTCGTGGCCACTAAGCCAGGCCGCCAGCTGGAATAGGCTACTCACCCGCCGGGTTTGCTGGGTCATGCCACCGGCCCCAACTACTGGGCCAGTTCGCCGGACCCAGTCGACCACCAACAGGCTAGGCCATGGCCAGGCCGGTCCAACCAGGCCGCCGCCACCGCCGACGACACTACCGCTGCGGGGGGAGAGAGCCCCCAGGCTCCTCCCGGAGCAACGCCAGGCCAGGCCGCCGCCGCCACCGAAGAACTCGGCCGCCGCCGCCGCCGCTGCTGGAAAAGGCCAGGCTGCCCACACCACCGGCACCGCAGACAGAGGGGACAAACGGGAGAAAGGCTCTAAGGCCCCTCCCGAAGCAGAGCCAAGCCAGGCCGCTGACCACTGCCGCCGGAAAACCGCCGACAAACACCGGCCGCCACCGCCGCCGACACTGGAAAAAGCCGGGCCGCTGCCGCCCAGCCGGGCCGCTGCCGCCCAGCCAGGCCGCTGCCGCCCAGCCGGGCCGCTGCCGCCCAGCCGGGCCGCTGCCGCCCAGCCGGGCCGCTGCCGCCCAGCCGGGCCGCTGCCGCCCAGCCGGGCCGCTGCCGCCCAGCCGGGCCGCTGCCGCTGCTGGAAAAGGACGGGCCGCTGGAAAAGGCCGGGCTGCTGCCGCCGCTGCCGCCGCCACCGTTGTCGGCCACACCGCCGCCGGAGGGAGAGCGCTCCGGGACTCCTCCTGAGGGAACCCGGAGACGGCCCGCCTCAATTCGCCCATCCTCTGACTCACCGCGCTGTCTTCCACCCGGGCGGGGGGTCCAAGCTGTCAAAAAGACCCCCCCCCGCCCAGTCCGGCCCAAAATAGGCCCGTCGCCGCATCAGCTGTTCAGCGGTGTGGCGGCCATCTTGGGCCATAGCCTATCAACTATGGAAGCAATATTACACCCAAATACCATGGATTTGAGCAAAATGATAAGATATATAGAGCTACTCAATGAAAAAGGGGAATTAAAATCAATTCAAGATTTGAAACAACAAGGATTAAACATGGAATGGTGGCCATATATACAAATAAAAACCAGATTCAAGAAAGATAAGGAACAATATGGCATACATAGAGAACAATTGGATATAGACAAAATTCTATTAGGATCCAGGGGGGGGGGAAATGATCACAAAAATTTACAATTTCCTCTTAAAATACAAAATGGAAGATGAAACAGTAAAAGAAACGAAGACCTGTTGGGCATTATTTCAGGCATAATATAGAATTAGAAAAGTGGGACAAATTGTGGGATAGAAATTATAAATTAACAATGGCAGTAGCCTATAAAGAAAATCTGTATAACTTCCCAGAGCAAAATACAGGGTATTACTTCTAACAATCATAAGCTACAAATACACTAATAAACCATAAACTCTCATCTTCCCTTTGAAACCTTAACTCCCCGTTCACATATAGACAAATAAACTAATACAGTACGGTTCCTACAATCATTCATAAGTTATTTGATACTTTTTAGTCTGATATTTGTTTTGAATATAATCAATCCAATTTCTCCATTCCGATATACCGTATATACTCGAGTATAAGCCGAGTTTTTCAGCACGTTTTTTGTGCTGAAAAACGTCCCCTCGGCTTATACTCGAGTATATACGGCTTATACTCGAGTTTTTTTTTTCTTCTTTTTTTCACATTATACCGGATGGCGCAAACTTGGCGGGCTTTTGCATTAGCGCGGGGAAGCCCTGCCGGTGCAGTGAGAGGGCGGGGCGGGGGAGCCGCCAACCTTCTCGGCTGAGGGAGGGAGGGTTTCCCCGATCGGTAGCTGCCTCATTTCCCACCCTCGCCTTATACTCGAGTCCCCAGTTTACCCCAGTTTTTTGGGGTAAAATTGGGGACCTCGGCTTATACTCGGATCGGCTTATATTCGAGTATATACGGTATATCTTTCTTGTGAATAGTATTTCAAATACGCTGAAATTTTTGCCATTTCTGCTAAGTTCGATATTTTAAGTGTCTTCAATTGTAGGCAAATCTTCCTTCTTCCAATATTGTGCAACCAATAATCTCGCTGCTGATATTAAATTTAAAATCAATTTAGTCTCTATTACTGTGCAGTCCGTAATTATACCCAATAAAACAACTGTGGAGTAAACTTTATCTTCTTTTTCAATATATTCTGCATAATCCACCAAATTTTTATCAAAATGTTTTGATTTTTTTACAAGTCCACCATATATGATAATAAGTAGCATCATCACAATCACATCTCCAACATTTAGCTTGCATATTCGGATACATACATGCCAGTTTTTTAGGATCTGAATGCCATCTATAAAACATTTTATAAAAGTTTTCTCTTAAACTTTGTGCTTGTGTAAATTTAACATTTCTAACCCAATTTTTTCCCCACATTTCCATCATTATAAGTTGCTGGATATTTTGTGCCCATTTTATCATACAATCCTTGACTAATTCCATTTCTGAGTCTATTTCTATCAGTACATTATATAACCTCTTGATATGCAATTGACCTTGATCTCTAATTTGTTTTACCAAATTCTCCTCATTTTGCATGATACCAATTTTCTGGTCTACTCTCCATCTGGCTTGCAGATGTCCGTACTGAAACCAAGTATAATTTATCCCTTCTTCTCTCATTATATTTAAAGATTTCAATTGTAGTTTACCCTTTTCTACGAAAAGAAGCTCTTTATAAGTAACCACCTCTTGTTTCTGTTCTATATTTATATTCTCTATCGTATTGCCCATATAGGTATTTTATAGTCTAACTTACATTGGTACTTCTTCCAAACCCTCAACAAAGCATTTCTAAGTATATGGCTTTTAAAAGTCTTGTCCACTTTCTTATCATATAATAAATAAGCATGCCATCCATATAACAAATCATAACCTTCTATATTCAATATTCTTTCCTCTGTTAAATTAAACCAATCACTTATCGATGACAAAGCAGCTGCTTCATAATATAGTTTCAAGTTAGGCATTTTTTTAACTTTATTCTCGATTTTTTACCCATCCAAATAAAATTATTAATCCCTTTCTGCCACTCCTGCAAATTTGCATCCTTTTTAAGTACTGGTATCATTTGGAACAAAAATAAAAACCTAGGCAGAAGGTTCATTTTTATTACTGCTATTCTTCCCAACAAAGATAATTGTAACTTCTTCAATTCTCCATTTCCTTCTGTACTTTCTGCCACAGTACTTCATAATTATTTTTATATAGTTTCACATTTGAAGCTGTGTGACCAAACTTTTTGAGTTGCAGATGGGGGACCACCGAGAGATCTTGATGGCTCCTCTTACTTGGACTGAGAGATCTTGATGACTCCTCTTACTTGGACTGCCTTGGCTCCGAAAATGGAACCCACAGGTGATTAGAGGAAGGGATGGTTATGTATCCGCTCCACCCAGCTGGAGAAAGAAGGGGACAAACCTTTTTGCATGGCCAAAGCTGCGAAGGAGTTGGCAGCGGCAGTGAACGAACGCATTATGGGGGAGGAAAAAATCTCTAAGGAATATTGGGACCTCAGGGAGGCTTTCAGTGAGAAGGCGCCAGATGTGCTCCCACCCCATCAGCCCACTGACTCTGACATAGAGATCCTCCCAGGGGTGAAGCTCCCCAAACCAAAGATCTACTCCATGACCTCCCGTGAACTTGAGGAGCTGCGGAACTTTATTGATAAGAACTTAAAACGGGGCTTCATCCAACCAGCGAGGCTACAAGTGGTCACCCTGGTTTTGTTTCAGGAGAAAAAAGATAGCTCTCTTAGCTTGTGAGTGGATTACAAAAATCTGAACACCATTTGCATAGAAAATGTTTACCCACTGCCCCTTATGAAAGACATGTTAGCTCACATGGCTAAGGGGAAGATTTTCACTAAACTGGATTTGAAGGAGGCATACTACAGAATTCGAGTGAAGGAAGGGAATGAATGAAACACTGCCTTCAATTGCTCCCTGGGTTGCTTCCAGTTTAGGGTGCTCCTTCAAGTAAGGGGGATGGATGGATGGATGGGAGGTGGCAAGCGCCAAGAACGCTGGGGAGAGATAGAACGAGAGGCAGCTCCCAATCAGCTCAGCTGATTTGTGGGTTGCGATTAAGGGGCCCAGCTGCCATTAGTTGACTGGGGAAAGACTGCCTTCTGCACTGGCCATGCCCTACATGCCCTACATTAGGGCTTATTTTTGGGGGAGGGTGTATATTTACGCCCACCCCAAAAATCAGGCTTGGCCTTATTTTCAGGACATGTCGTATTTTCAGGGAAACATGGTATTTTCTCAACAATTCTATGAGGCGACTTGGGTTGAGAAAGAGTGACTGGCCCATTACTCTATAATGAATTAATTTTTATTAGGGAACTACCTAGCTGGAATGCAAGTTATCTGGCAAGTTATCTGAATCACCGTAGCAGCTCTAATCCCCATCCAATATATCGCAGGCTTATAAGACTATTTGAGCAACCTGCCTCACACTCCTGCAAGCTTTCCTGATAAATAATTGTACTGAATTAACTGCAATAAAGAAATTAAAAAGGAGCAAAATATTGAAGATCAAAGTGTTAAATCTACAAAGTGCCACAAATTAGAAGCCTGTATCTTTAAAAAAAAATACAGGTAAATATATGTGAAGTTCTGAAGTTTTTTTTCATGAATTACTTTTATTTCATGCTCAACAATCCAAAATCTTGCTGTTGCAATTACTACCATTATTGTCAGCATTATTGGTGCCTGTTCATTCCTTATAGCTTTGTTGGAAGAAATATCCATCTGGTTCAGTTCCAAGCTGGGAGAAAGACACTGGAAATATGAAGGGTTATTGGAAAGGTGGTTTATTGATGAACAGGACCACATGGGTTTGAGGTCCTGGGCAGCTGACCACATGGAGTTGGGAATGAGAGTTATTTATAGCTTCTCTTGGGCCTTTCCCTTGAGCTTCCTGTTCGTATGCAAGAACATGCATTTATATTGGCTGTTGTAGGGGACATAGCTAACCCTGTAGACAAACTTCTTTGTCTGAGAAGTTTGGTTGAAGCCTGGAGAGTGATGCAATGTCCCCAGGTGATTTTGCAATGTGATGAGCTCCACTACTAAATAATCCTATTATGTCCTGTAGAGTCATGTCTTAATCCCATTACCCTGGAGCTGAAGGTCTTTTGTAGATAGGCTGGCCCAGTCCTTCTCAATGGGCACCAAATATCTGCTGAAGCTCTGAGTTTCTGTCTCCCTTAAGATTTGTTTATTTCTCTTTAGGGGAAATATTTTATCCTGCCTTTTTTAATACCGTTTTCCCCAAAACAAGACATCCCCTGATAATAAGCCCAATCAGGCTTTTGACTGCATGGCAATAAGGCCAAGTACTTATTTCAGGGTTCAAAAAATATAAGACAGGGTCTTATTTTCAGGGAAACATGGTATTTCTCAAACTATTTCATTCTTCTAGGAGAGGGGTGGATGCTAACTTTATACAGCTTCTTTCACTATCCTTTTGTCTCTGACTGATTTGTTTTTCAGACTCAGATCTAGAAAAGCTTATCAGCTGCAGCCAGACATGTAATTCATTTGAAGCTGGGGACTTTAAGACAAATCTAGTCTCAGAAATTAAACCTCTTAAAAATGCAAAAGCTTTTTTAAAATCTAAAGATTAGCTGTATTTTGGGGAATGGCATGATTGTATAAATGGGGATATGTGTTGGTGAAAGGAAAAAGAGTGACAAAATGTGGGGAAAAAGCATTGCCTGATTCATTTTTGTTCTGACTACTTTGATTAATGGCATGCAGGTTCCAAAAAGTTGATCTTAAGGAAGTGCGGCAGTCTGATTTTAAAAATGTATAAACTTCTCAAGTAGCAATCATGAAGGAATCTGCTCCAACAGCATTGTCACCAAAATGATGTAGCCTCTGCATAAATATTTCCAGTGGAGATTTCATCAACTTGAGAGGCAGTCCGTTTAGTTGAAAAACTGTCTACATATTTTTTTTAATTTTGCAGCATAGTTTACATCACATATCGTCATTCATTCATTCATTTATTTACCAGCTGTTCCAACCAATCAACTCTAAGTGGCATACAATAGCTCAATACATAACTGATATTTTAAAAAATACAAATCAAATTTAAAAAGAAAACCCTACATTAGAATAAAATCAAAGCACATATTCAGAAGAGTAATATCAATTTCTTCTCAGAAGTGATAGTTATAGCAAACTAGCCCCTGTGGTTTGGCAAAATAGCATTTTTTAAATTAATTTCCTGAAGTTTAGGAGCAAGGAGCTGCTCAAATGTTGTGGAAATGTCTTATTTCCATGCAATGAGGCAGCCAGCAAGAAACCAGACTTCCATGGTCTCTGAAGATGGCAGTGTCCAATCAATGTCACACATAAAGAGCCTATCCTACTTGATCTACCATGGTTGATATATTTACAGACAATCAGAAGAATAATCTGAAGAAAGGGGTTAAGATAAATGATACAAATGAAAAAAATTTCTTAAGTGAAAAATTGTCAAAAGTACTGGAAAGAAATACATGGCATTATTTTAAAAAATTTAAAACAAAATTTGAATTGAACTGAATTTCATTTTTTTCTTTTCCCTGTACATTTGGCTTGCACAATTTTAGAAGGGAAAGGTTTCACATAGATAAATTAAAAATATTCACAGACCACAAAGGAATATCTGGTACACTGACCAGCTGCTTGATAGCTATGGAGCAACAGCAATGCTGAAACTGGTAGCAGCAGTGAGACCTGGAGGGCTGGAGGTAGTTGGCGCCCCTGGAGAGGAAGAGAGCGGCAGCTAAAGTCCAAGTTCAACCAATGCATTTTACCGCCTGCTTCAAATGCAGAAAAGAGGGCTCCCAAGCAGCAGAATGCCAAGCTAACCGCCCTGCCAGGAAAGGGGACCAAGCGCCAGGAGGAAAAGCCATGAGACAGTAACTCCACGCAAAGGAGACAGCCCTAAAGACCTGAGAGGTTGTGGAATTCACCTCCTCACCTAAATGAGAGGAGGGAACTCTGACCCTGTCAGAAAGAGACAGGGGATAACTAATGATGACCCCTTGGTAAGTGGCCCAGTCGCGTTCATAACCATGCCCATACAGTTACACCTCCTGGGAACTGGATAGAAAACATCCCTAAAAGCTCTTCTAGATTTAGGATGCACCAGATGCTTATTGAGCCCAGCCCTGGTAGAGAAGCTGGATCTCTGCCTGAGGAGGCTAAAGACACCAGTTGCATTCTGCCAGCTGTATGGCTTAGTCGCAGGGGGTGGGATTCATGCCACTTCCACCACTGAATCCCTAGGAAGGCAGATGGGGGCCCATTCAGAGACTTTGAGTTTCACAGTAGCCCCTGGTATGGAAAGACCCCTTGTCCTGGTTGTTATCCAAGCTGATGTCAGTAATGTAGCGATGGGGGCCATTTTAGTGCAGGAAAATGAGCAAGGACAGTTGCAGCCATGTTCTTACTCATCTAACCGAAACTGAACAATGCTGGGCTGTGTGGGAGAAAGCAGCATACACTGTCAAGTATGCACTCCTCTCCTGGAGACATTTTTTAGAAGGGAATAAAATTCCATTCCAGGTATGGACCTATCACAAGAATCTAGAAGCTCTAAAAACCCGTCAAAAGCTATCCCCTAAGCAAGTGTGGTGTGACCAATACTTCCAGCGATTCAATTTCACCCTATGCTATTTACAGTAAAAATTCCTGGCTGACACTTGTCAAGAATGCCCCAATATAATAGCATGAAAGCAGAAATAATTAAACCTTTACTCCCATCGCACCAATTAGTGACCTTGAGGGCTCAGCAAGAGAAAGTACCAGTGGACTGCGCTATGGTGGCTGCTTTCAAGAAAGCCCTGGATAATGACGACTAGCTCAGTAGACACAAAAATGTCTGCTCAGAGTTCTCAAAACACCTTTGCAGCATCATATTGGCTACCAGTGGCGGTTGAGCAGCGGAAATTAGCTTAATGCTTCACATGCACATTTTCAAATTCTGCCTGACTTCCCTACAATCACTTCCTTTTGAATACCATTTGTTTCAAGAGTTATGCTTTCCTGAAAAGATAGCTGTGGCAGGTCCTTACAGGTATAGGGTTCCCTGCTTGAGCAGGGGGTTGGGCTAGAAGACCTCCAAGATCCCTTCCAACTCTATTATTCTGTTATCTCAGGAGAGAATATATGACTCGTGCCAAACAAATGGTGCTTTCAAATTGCAAGAGCCTAGCATCTGAATGGGGAAGAACAGGCTGACTTAATGATAGAGTGGTTTGGAGTTTGAAAGCCTACCAATTCCAGTGAGATTCCATTGTTAGTTCTCAGTAACACTGCACTTCCTCAACAGAGCTGGTTCACAATTATGATCATCTTGAACTCAAGTAATATGTGCCAATATTACTTTTCTGGGAACAGAAGGCATTACTCACTATTGCTCATACCTTAGCTCATGTCAAAGCCTTTTTATTATTACTATTATTTATTATTTTACTATTAAAACACATTCTAGATGAGACTGTCTTTATCTGTTTATCTCACTGGATCAGATAAAATGAGCATGTTCCAGGCCCCTTCCATTAAATGTTGTCACCCTTTGAGACCTAGGAAGGTCTTTTCTATAGCATTCCAACTCTATGGAGCACCCTTCCCCTTGAGATCCAGGAGGCCCCACCAATTTGGCCTTCATTAAGAGCTGGCTTTCCCCCACAGTATTGTAATATAGCAAGATAGCAATATATAGTTTGATGAATTTGTAGTTTGTACTGCCATTGGATTGGGTGCCTGGCTTCTCTTTTGTGGTATTGTTGCATTCTATTTTTTATTATTGTTTTATTATTGTTTTGGCCACCCGAAATGTTGCAGGAAATAACAAGACCCAAAATCTCAGAATCAAAGGTAGTTGTATTTTGTCTGCGCAAACAAAATAGGTCCAAATTGATATGGCCAAAGCCAAACCTGGACAATTTCCTTAAGGACAAACAAGCATTCTTATACTCTGAAAAACACGGAAAAATACATCGTAACAGCATCATCTCAGCCTAGATCAATTATTGGCTCATATAGATGTGTGGAAAAAAAGCAGTTTAGACATCTTGCTCCCCCCACCCTTCTTCTGACAGGAAGCTAGCATTTCCTGCTTTGTTTCTTACTTTGCAGCATAACTCGTGTGGTTACTTCAATACTGACATAATGTGTGAAATCGTGGTTTGCCCTTTTAACATTGTTCTTCACCTCTTTCTGTTAACTACAGAACAATCTGTTTTTGCTTTTTTGGGGTTCTGCCTTAGTCCCCCCTCTGACACTATTTCCGTAATTTTTTAATCAGGAAATTCAGTCTCACTATGTTCACTTGTTTGCGGTTAGCTAAGAAGCATAACATATAGCACAGATAATACTTGTTAAACTGGCCCCCTTTTTTACTTTCTGAGAGCAGTTTAAAAAAAGCAAAATGGTTTGTAAACTTATTCCCAAATTTCATCTTCTTCAGGCACCTCTTCTGATGCCTAGGGTCCTAATTGTACACCATCAGGACTTTCATTTTCCAACTGGGGAACTGGGACAATCTTATTTCTTATCAGCCCTTCCATTACTACCAATTCCTTCTCAATTGTTACTTCTTTGACAGATCTGATACTATTTGTCTTAATAAGGAATTATACAAGGCACAAAGGTAGAACTGCTATTCCGCATAACAACAAGAATAACATTTGATTGACCCAAGTAGCCATGTATCAGTATAGTACCCACAGTCCCAGAATTCCTAAGATACTATAAAGGACCCACTCCCAAGGTTCTTCAACATCAGTATCCCCAGGGGATTCACTCTGTCCCTGGTTGCAGCCTATGTTTTTAGGAACAGCACTTGTCTCTTTAGACTGGGGGCGATTCCAAAAGAACAACTGTCTTACACAGCAAAGCACAATTAGTACAGTCAAACTCACTATAGCCAAAACTACTGCTGCTATAGCTACGTAAGTTTGGACTATCATTTCCTAAAATATATTTAATCTGGAGACTTCCGGTTGGCTCCGTGGGTAATGGTGACGGTCTTTTAGACCGCCAGCCTCTGGATCTTGTGCAAATCAGGTGAGCAGAAGGGCTGAGGTAGAGCTTCCCCAAAATTCCTGGGGCGATACCAGGAGTTTGAAGGGTAAAGCTCCCTACAAAAGCCTGAAGTGCTCCGGATCCAAGGCTTTTCTGCCTCTGGTGGAATTAATCACTGCGACCAGGTCTGGGACTGATATTGGAATTATAAAAGGATTTTATACCAGACAGAACAGAAGCAGGAGGACTGTAATTGCAAGTAATGATTCTTAACTCTCTGTCATCTTGTTTCAATTTGAAAATAAGAAGGAAATGGTGCCATGAGCTTAACAAGTTAACGAGCGGAAAGTGAAAGTGAGAAAGCTGTTGTTATTTTGTATAGCAGTGCCAAAGACTGTTGGAGGTTTTTAAATATAGGTATAAAAGGACAAAGGCAAGAGGTTTTAAGACTGTGTTTGTAGAAGTCTTAAAAAGAATTATTATTAACTTTAACCTTAGGAAAATAAAAATCTAAAAGAAGATGGCAGCCAAACAAATAAAAACAACTGTTACTAGAAGTGTTGGAGTATCCCCAGCTCACACAGCAGATACGAAAGCAATAAATTTAGAAGCATTACAGGAAAATTGGAAAGATTTTGTGAAAAAAATCCCTGAATGATGCTATAAACCTGCAAACTTCTCTATTGAAGAGAAATTTAAACAAATGGCAGATGAGATGTCAGAAATGAAAAATCAGATGTCAGAAATTCAAGAAGGAAATAAAGAAATTAAGGAAGGATTTGTTGTAGCAGTTTAAAATCTGGCCTTAAATTTGATTCAGTTGGAGGAAGAAGTAGAGGAAATTAAGCAATCTAACTTAAAGTTGGAAAATAAAATGGAGGAAGTTCAGGTTAAAGTGGAGAAAGCAGATGACGAAATTGTTTTGGTACAATATAGGACGATGGAATTTGCTTTAAGAATCAGAGGGTTGAAGGAAAATAAACAAGAGAATCTTAGAGAAATATTTTCTGAAGCCTTTGCAGAGATAATAGGGGAACAACCAGCAGATGTGGCATTTCAAGTTGACAAAATTTATCATGTGAATTCTTGGATTGCTAGACAGAAGCAGCTGCCAAAAGATGTGGTTATTTATTTTACAACTAGAAGAGTGAGAAATGAAATTTTACAAGCTTCTTATAAGGGGGAAAAAATTCAAGTAGCTGGTCAAGAAATTTGAATTTTGAAAGAAATCCCTCCTAAAATGCTGAGAAGTAGAAAGGAATATGCATTTCTGGTGAATGAACTTAAAAAAACGACAGATAGAGTATAGATGGGATATTCCAGCTGGGATTATAGTGTATCAAGCAGGAAAAGTACATCGCCTTAATACAATTTGGAAAGCGAGAGATTATTACATTAATGTACTAAAAGCTGGAAGCCCACCGTCACCAGAAGGCAGGAGAAGAGATGTGGATGAAATAAAGAAGGGAAAAGAGGTGAAGCAGGCACAAGATCAAGCTGAAGCTATAGTTATGGAGGAAGACATACTGCAAGTCTTGGACATATCTAAAGTGGGATCAGAAGGTGCAAAAGAACAAAGGTTGACAAGAGCAGCTATTAAACATAAGGAACAAGAAGCAAAGGCCCAACAAATTCAAGTGGCAACTGCCAAAATAGAAGCAGTGGGAGGAGCAAGGCCGAAAGTTAAGGCTGATTTGCGGCTGATGCTCCAAGAGCTTTAGATTGCAAAAAATGGCAATTAGACTTTTATCCTGGAATGTTAATGGTTTGAATTCACCACAGAAGAGAAGGAAGATATCTCATTATTTGAAACAATTTAAAAATGATATAGTTTGTTTACAGGAAACACATATTAGAACTTTAGATCAAAAATATCTGATAAATGCAAGGCTGGGTATACACTTTGTTGCTTCGGCTCCAGAGAAAAAGAATGGAATAGTTATATATGTAAAGAAGGATTTAGCAGCGAAGTTAATTGAGACGGACAATCAAGGAAGATATATTGCAATTGAACTTCTACTGGAGGGGAAAAAATACTTTTAATTGGTGTTTATGCACCTAATCAACAAGAAAGTTTTTTATATTTTTACATAACAGAATAGTATTGGGATTGGGATTACAAATCGTATATATTAATGGATGATTGGAATGGAGTAATGGACACTCGAAAAGATAAAAAAGGCCTACAAAATATTTCAAGTCGTGTAAAATTGCCAAAGGCTTTTTTTGATATGATGGAAGATTTAGAACTAAGAGATATTTGGCGAGAACGTAATATTGAAGAAAAAGATTTTACCTTTTTTTCTGATAGACACCAATCCTTTTCTAGGATTGATTTTATTCTAATTACTAATGATTTGCTTTCTAGGGTAAAGAAGACCAAGATATGTCCAAGAATTTTGTCTGATCATAGTCTGGTTTGGATAGAACTTGATCAGGAAAAAGGAGCTAGAAGAACATGGAGGTTGAATGAGAATTTGTTTAAATATGAACAAAATGTAAAAGAATGTAAAAAACAAATGAAATAATTTTTTGTTATGAATATGCAGAAGGGCACACCTATAGAGATGATTTGGGATGCAAGTAAGGCTTATATGAGGGGAGTCCTTATACATATGAATAATAAATATAGAAATAGATTGCAGAAAAAGTGAATGGAGTTAGAGGAGGAAATTAAAAAGAAAGAGCAGCTACTTATCCAGGAGATTAAAAAAAATAAAAGAATTAATAAATATATTATGAGGACAATTTAATATGATGATGGCAGAACAGGTGGCAAATAACTTACAATAGGTAAAGCATAATACTTTTAATAATGCTAATAAGCCTGGAAGGTGGTTAGCTTATTTAATAAGGAACAAACAGAAAACAGGTACAATTGGTAAGATAGAATATAGAAGTAAAGAAGTATATCAACAAATTTTGATTAAAAAAGCTTTTTTAGAATTTTATACGAAGTTATATGCTACAGATTCAATTAAAGATATAGATATAGAAAGATATTTACAGGAGCAAGGCATTTATGAACTTACAGCAGAGCAAAGGGAAGAATTGAATCAACTTATTACTGCAGAGGAAATAATTTTAGCAATTAAACAACTTAAAATGGGTAAAGCACCAGGAACAGATGGCTTAACGGCTGTTTATTATAAAAATTTACAAAATGAAATGGTAGAACCACTTAAAGAATTATTTAATGGAATTCAATTTGGAGGAGAGGTGCCTCCTTCGTGGAGGACGGCCTTTGTTTCGTTAATACCAAAGGAAGACCAAGACTGTAACAAACCAGAAAATTATAGGCCAATATCGCTTTTAAATATAGATTCTAAAATTTTTGCTAAAATATTAGCAAATAGATTAATGCCAGTTATGAGTCAAATAATTCACAGTGATCAATCAGGATTTATCAGGGGGAGACAAATGAGATATAATATGAGACAAATTGTAAATTTATTGTAATATCTGGAAAGAAACAACCAAGTTTCAGCAGTGCTCTTTTTTCTGGTTGCTGAGAAGGCCTTTGACAGATTGAATTGGCAATTTTTATTTAAGTTAATAGAAAAAATGCAATTTGGAGACTATTTTATACAAACAGCACAAATAATAGTTAATGGTAGTTTAACAGAACCTTTTAGAATTGAGAAAGGGACGAGACAAGGATGTCCCTTGTCTCCATTGCTGTTTATTTTAACTTTAGAAATTTTATTGAATAAAATACGTGGTTCAAATCAAATAAAGGGAATTAAAATTAAACGTCAAGATTACAGGTTAAGAGCGTTTGCAGATGACTTGGTTGTTACTTTATTTCAACCTATATATTCAGCTATATATTTAAAGGAGATAATTGATCAGTATGGTAAAATATCTGGATTTAAAGTGAATCAACAAAAGACAAAGATGATAACTAAAAATATGAATACACAACAAAAAGAAGAATTAGAAAGAGTAACTGGATATGAAATAGTAAAGAAGGTTAAATATTTAGGAGTATATATTATAGCTTCGAATGTGAAATTATATAAAAATAATTATGAGGTATTGTGGTAGAAAGTACGGAAGGAATTGGAGAATTGGAAGAAGTTACAATTATCTTTGTTGGGAAGAATAGCAGCAATAAAAATGAATGTTTTGCCTAGGTTTTTATTTTTGTTTCAAACAATACCAGTACTTAAAAACGATGCAAACTTACAGGAATGGCAAAAAGGGATTAGTAATTAGTAGTAAAAAGACTAGTAAAAAAAGTAGTAAAAAGACACCAAAGGCGCAGCGTTCCGTGCGCCTTTGGTGTCTAGTCATGTGGCCACATGACCACGGAGACATCTTCGGACAGCGCTGGCTCTTCAGCTTTGAAACGGAGATGAGCATTGCCCCCTAGAGTCGTCAACGACTAGCATGTATGTGCGAGGGGAACCTTTACCTTTACTAATTTTGTTTGGATGGGTAAAAAATTGAGAGTGAAGTTAAAAATAATGCAATATTATTTTGCCATTTACCTTTACTAATTTTGTTTGGATGGGTAAAAAATTGAGAGTGAAGTTAAAAATAATGCAAGATACACGTGAAAGAGGGGGTTTAAAAATGCCTAATTTGAAATTGTATTATGAAGCAGCTGTTCTCGCATTTATTAGTGATTGGTTTAACTTAACAGAGGAAAGAATTCTGAAATAGAAGGTTATGATTTGTTATATGGATGGCATGCCTATTTATTATATGATAAGAAAGTGGACAAGACTTTTAAAAGCCATATTTTTAGGAATGCTTTGATAAGGGTGTGGAAGAAATATCAATATAAACTAGATTACAAAATACCAATATGGGCAATTCCCGGACATATGATAGAGGATATAAATATAGAACAAAAATTGGAGATGGTTACTTATAAGGAACTTCTTATAGTAGAAAAGGGTAAATTACAATTAAAATCTTTAAATAAAATGAGAGAAGAAGGGATAAATTATACATGGTTTCAGTATGGACAGTTACAAGCCAGATGGAGAATATACCAGAAAACGGGTATTATGCAAAATGAGGAAAATTTGGTAAAACAAATTAGAGATCAAGGTCAAATGCATATTAAGAGGTTATATAATGTACTGATAGAAATAGATTCAGAAATGGAATTAGTTAAGGACTGTATGATAAAATGGGCACAAAACATTCAGCAACCCATAATGTTGGAAACGTGAGAAAAAATTTGGGTTAGAAATGTTAAATTTACACAAGCACAAAATTTAAGAGAAAACTTTTATGAAAGTTATAGATGGCATTTAGATCCTAAAAAACTGGCATGTATGTATCCGAATATGCAGGCTAAATGTTGGAGATGTGATTGTGAGGATGCTTCTTATTATCATGTATGGTGGACTTGTAAGAAAATCAAAGTATTTTGGATAAAAATCTGGTGGATTATGCAGAATATTTTGAAAAAGAAGATAAAATTTACTCCACAGCTGTTTTTTACTGGGCATGATTACTGAATGTACTAAGAGACTAAATCGATTTTAAATTTAATAACATGTGCAAGACTCTTGATTGCGCAATACTGGAAGAAAGAAGATTTATCAACGAAGAATGAACACTTAAAGTATCGAACTTAGCAGAAATGGCTAAAATTTCTGCATATTTGAAAGACTATTCTCATGAAAGATACATATTGGAATGGAGAAGTTGGATTGACTATATTCAAAATAAATATCAGACTAAAAAGTATCAAATAGCTTATGAGAGAATCTAGGAATTGTATTATATTAATGTATTAATTTAAATGGGAAAGGGGAGTTAAGGGTGCAAAGGGAGAGAAGAGACTATGGGTTATGATTTTTGTTGTATTTTAGTTTATGATTGTTATTTTATACCCTGTATTTTGTTCTGGAAAGTCTCGGGGAGGGAGGAGGAAAGGGAAGGAGGGGGTGGAAGGGGGGAATAATTGTTAAAAAAATTTTTTTGTTTTTGTAAAACTTTTTCAATAAAAGAAAAAATAAAAAATAAAAAAATAAAAAAATATATTTATATTTAATCTTCCCACGCTGTTTTCCTCATCCAAATTCTTCAGCCGTATGTAAAGTGTCAGCTTCCGGAGTGACACCAGTAAGGTTTCTTCTGCCCCATACGTTGCCTACCTGTTGCCGGTAGGGCAGTTATAGGGGGTGCTTCTTTAAGTGCACCACTAAAAGATGGCTTTTGTCTTATTCTTCTTCCCATTATTCATCAACTGCAGGCTTAATTGGAGTGCAGTGAATCCAGGACTTGGATTCCAACACTTTTACTGCAAGTGGAGAACATATAACCACAGTACACGGTCCTTTCCACTTAGGTTTCAAGTTTTTCCTTTTCTAGCGTTTTACTCATATTCTGTCTCCTACTCGGATATTATGACTGGGGGTAGTCAAAAAAAGGCGGACTGAGGGAACACAATATTGTTAGATTTCTTGTATTTGCTTTTTCAGTTCCCCCGCCATTTGACACAGCTACATGGTCCCTATCTGGCTTAAGTCCCCCATGTGATTTTTCAAACTACTACTAGTTTCTTTACCAAATTCTGGATCTACTTGACAGTGCAGCTGCCAGCAATTCAGCCTTTCATTGCATCCTATCATCTTCCTTCTTTTCTTCTATTATTTATTTATTTATTTATTTATTTTGTCACAACAATATATGTAGGTATCATACAAAAAGATTATATAGTATATAAACACATATATGAGTAAATATAAGGAGGTATAAGCATATATATATATATAGGAAGAAGAAAAGAAAAACAATAGGACAGGAACGGTAGGCACATTTGTGTGCTTATGCACGCCCCTTATGGTCCTCTTAGGAATGGGGTGAGGTCAATAGTAGAAAGTTTTTGGTTAAAGCTTTTAGGATTATGAGAAGAGACCACAGAGTCAGGTAAAGTATTCCAAGCACTGTATTGTGACCCAGGTTCCTGGACCCAGACTCCTGGACTCGGATGATTCAGAAAGTGAGGGAGAAGACCTGGCAAGCCCTGCTTCTCTTGGGCCCTCTCCCTCCCTGGCACCCACTCAAAGGGAGGAGGAGAGGCCAGCAAGGCCTGATTCTCTCGAGCCTTCTTCTGATCTGGCAACGCCCCAAGAACAGTTTTGGAGTGATGCAAGACTGCACAGACGTGACCGGCACGCGCAGCAGAGGAAGCGTTGGGATAAAGCCAAGGAATGATGGTCATGCAGTGACATCTGCAGAGACTATAAATAGGAGGCGGGACTTCCTGGTTTTTTGTCTTGGACAAAGCAATGAATTTGCGTGGGCAAACTGTATCAATGGAGGGAAGAATATATTCGTGAGTAATTCTGGCCTTATCTATAATTTCCTCGTTATCTCCAGAAACTTGGCAGGCCTGTGGATAGACGTGGCCAGGACATTTATCTATGTAAATAAAGTAGAAGAGGAGGCCTCTTTGTTGGGAGTATTGGGGGAGGGAAACAGAGTATTGGGGGAGGGAAACAGAACATTTTGTCCAAGACCCCGACTAAACCATCTTCCACCAAAGATGGACCAGCAGCAGGTACAGCAGCAGTTACAGCAGCTACAAGTGGCTAATCAACAGCTCCAGCAGCAAGTGGCTCACTTGGCAGGCCAACTTGCTGCCGGGAATGTGCCTGCAGCCTCCCCCCCCTGTCCTCCCACTCCTCCTCCTCGTCGTAAGTGCCCGATAACCATGCCGGATAAATTTTCTAGGCAGCCTGAGATGTTCCCAACCTTCTTGGGACAGTGCCAGCTCTACATGGCTATGCGGCCAGAGGATTTCCCAGACGACCGGGCTAAGGTGGCCTTCGTGATTAACCTTCTTTCCGGCTCGGCTGCTCGATGGGCCACGCCCCTCTTGCTCCAGGACAGCCCCCTGCTGGTGGACCAACAGCGTTTTTGGCAGCACCTGCGCATCATGTACGAGGACCCCGTTCGGATGCTGACGGCAACCAGGCGCCTTAAGGAACTCCGTCAAGGGAAACGCCCCCTGCAGGAGTACATCGCCGAATTTCGTCTTTTGTGCCAGGACTCTGACTGGAATGATGCAGCGCTGGTGGATGCGTTCCAGGAGGGACTCTCAGAGGAACTGCAAGATGAGCTGGCCCGGGTGGAGGCGTTGCGGATCCTCGACAACTTAGTGCCCCTTTGTCTCCGCCTCGACACCCGTCTGCAATGGCGACCGTCCCGTCGTGCCCCCGGGACCCGCCGTCGACATCTGCACCCCCACTTCCTGCGCCACCAGCACCCTGGGTCGCCCCACATTTTGTAACCGCTGTGGAAGAGCCCATGGAGTTGGGAGCGGCCAGACCTCGCCTGACAGCCCAGGAGCGGAAATGGAGGTGCCAAGGGGGATTGTGCATGTACTGTGGGGAGCCCGGCCACTTCGCCACTTCTTGCCCCAGAAAGCGAAGTGGGGCACGCACGCCGGTCCCCGAATCACAGCGTGACCAATCGGGAAATGGAGCAGGCCCGACCTCGGGGAAACCCTAGGTCGGGCACGTACTAAGCCCCCACTGGACATTGCGGAAGTAGACTCTGGGCCCCCTCGGCATCTGATTCTGGACACACGGATATGGTTGGGGAACCAGTCGGACGGGCTCCAGGCGCATGCGCTGGTGGACTCAGGGGCCACAACAAACTTTATGGACCAGGCCTTTGTGACCCAGTTTGCGGTCCCCGTGGTTCCGGTGGACCCTCTGATGCGGGTAGAGACAATTGATGGACGAGAACTGGTGTCCGGCCCCATTAAATTCGCCACCCAGCCTTTGCGCCTGGCTATTGGGGACCATGAGGAGGCGATCCAGTTTTATGTCACGGCGGACCTTCAGGGGCCGGTTTAGCTCAGGCTGGTAAGGCCTGTTATTAAGAACACAAAGCCTGCAATTACTGCAGGTTCGAGCCCGGCCCAAGGTTGACTCAGCCTTCCATCCTTTATAAGGTAGGTAAAATGAGGACCCAGATTGTTGGGGGGGCAATAAGTTGACTTTGTAAAAATATACAAATAGAATGAGACTATTGCCTTATACACTGTAAGCCGCCCTGAGTCTTCGGAGAAGGGCGGGGTATAAATGTAAAACAAAAAAAAAAAATTCCCTTGGTCCTTGGGTTGGCCTGGCTTCAGACCCACGATCCTCAGGTGGCCTGGTCGCGGAACGCCATCTCTTTCCCGAGTCTGCAGTGTGTTGACCACATCCGCCACACCTGTGCTGGCCAGAACGTCCCCACCGCTGCCATCACCTTGCCTCCTGAGCTGACGTGTTCAGCGAGACTTCGCTGACATGTTCAGCGAGAAGGAGGCGGACCGACTTCCCCCGCATCGGCCCTACGATTGCCCCATGGACCTTCTGCCCAACGCACCACTGCCTGTGGGATGCCTGTATTCCATGTCGGAGCCCGAGTTGGCCGCCCTCAGGGACTTCCTGGACAAAAATCTGGCCCGAGGGTTCATCCGGCCTTCAAAGTCCCCTCTCTCAGCCCCGGTCCTCTTCATGAAGAAGAAGACAGGGGACTTGCGCCTGTGCTGTGATTACCGCCGGCTAAACGCCATTACGGTGCGGAATCGCTACCCCCTGCCGCTCATCCTGGAGCTGCTGGAGAGGTTGCGGGAGGCCACGATCTTCACCAAGCTCGATCTCCGGGGGGCCTACAACCTGGTGCAGATGCGAGAAGGAGACGAATGGAAGACGGCATTCGGCACTTGATACGGACACTACGAATACACTGTCATGCCATTTGGGTTGACCAACGCTCCCGCCGTTTTCCAGCACTTCATGAACGACGTGTTCCAAGACATATTGGATCGGTTCGTGGAGATCTACCTGAACGACATCCTCATTTACTCCCAGTCCAGGGAAAGCCACCTTTGACACGTCGGTCTGATTCTGCAACGCTTGCGGGAGCAACAACTCAATGCGAAGCTGGAGAAATGCATCTTCTTCCGGACTTCCATAGAATTCCTCGGGCATATCATCTCGCCCGAGGGCATAGCCATGGACCCACGCAAAGTAGAAGCTTTTTTTTTTTTAATTCAAAAAGTTTTACAAAAATTTTTTCCCCCTTTCCCCCCAACCCCCCTCCCTTCACTAATCCCCTCCCCCCTCCCCCCTGACTTCCCGGAACAAGCACAAGGTATAGTTAAAAATAAAACTAACATATGCTAAGAAAATTTTTCCCCAAAATTATTATACCAATTTTCCCTCTCTAGCTCTGACTTCCTCCTAACATAACCAAAATTCTTCAAAAAAAATTAACAATTAACAGTAATAAGATATGTAAAGCAATAAAACAAATTAATCCTAAAGTATTTAAAACCAGCTAAAGCATAAAAATCCAATTACATTCAGAGAATATCTCCCTTATAGTTTCTATAACCATATAATTTCCCCCCCAGGTCTTTCTTACATAAGATCTTTCGAGAATATTCTATTTAAAATTCAGTACAACACATTATAAAATTTCAATACAGAAAATTACAATATCTATTCAACTTTAGTCCTTCCTCGTCAAAATCCAGTATAAATCCAAATATCTAGTCTTTTATGATAGATATAAAAATATAATCAATCCATTTCTTCCAGATCTTCCTCACATATTGTCTTTCCGGGACACTAATATTTTTGTCTGTTAATATTCCAAAAAAACCTTGTTTCAAGGATAATATTTTTGTCTCTTGCCATTTTTTTTGATGCATTAATCTCTGTCTTTCCTTCATTACTCCTTTTGAAAAGTCAGTCACAATATTTCCTAGTAGTTCCTTATGTCCAAGAATCCACAAATTACTGCTGTATATTTCATCAGTCCAAAAAGAGAACTCTTGGAAAGCATTAACCCTGTGAGTTTTTTCGGTTCGGGAGACAGCCTCCTGTAGCACAAATTCAGGCATTTCATCCAAACTATTTAAAGAAAATTTCTTTACATCAACTTGTTTATTCACGATCATATCTTCATATTTATCCACTTTTGTTTGTATCTCCTCCATTCCATTTTCCAAGTCCTGATTACACTAGTTAATTTCCTCCAAGCTCTCATCCAAAACGTCCCCATTTTTTATCAATTCGTATTTTTGAATAATTAAATACATTCTTTCTGTGTAATCCTGTATAAAGTCACAAAAGAGGGGGGAAAATTCTCTTTTTAAAGAAGGTGGAAGTCAGAAAGTAAAAAATACTTGCAAACCAATAATTGTTCACTCATGCTTCTTCCGTCTGCTTATAGAAATCCACAAAAAGAAATCAATTGTTAGCAGAAGTGGACACCTTCCTCTTTTCCTGCTTTTGCAGAAGCGCACTGAATACTGGAGATTAAAGGAGGATTCAATGGGATTCGACCTTTCGGGACTTTGCATAACAAAAACAAAGCCCCTAGGGGAATCTACCACTCCCCCCACTCTCCTGCTCTTTCTCTCTCTTTCAACCAGAGAGGGAAATTGAAGCCGGGAACAGCTGTTCGTTGCTGTTTTCACCGGCTTTTACCATATCCAGTGCGGAGTGCAATAAATTAGTACCCTGCGAGAAAGGTAGCACCAAGTGGAAGTCCACAAAGTACAAGCTTTGTGTAGCTGGGAAGCCCCTCGTCGGGTGAAGGATGTTCAGCGCCTGCTGGGCTTCGCCAACTACTACGAGACCTTCATCCCAGGCTTCGCCACACTGACGGCTCCACTTACCCAGCTCCTCAGGAAGAAGGTTGCGTTCCGGTGGGGTCCACCGCAGCAAGAAGCATTCACAGCCCTCAAGAAAGCCTTCGTCACGGAACCTGTTCTGAGGCATCCCGACCCGCTCTGGCCTTTTGTGGTGGAGACGGATGCGTCCAATGTGGCTCTGAGAGCGGTGCTGCTACAGGCTCCGACGAATGGCGGCACACTTTTTCCCTGCGCTTACTACTCCCGGAAACTCAATCCTTCTGAGCGCAACTACACCATCTGGGAAAAAGAGTTGCTGGCTATCAAGGCTGCATTCGAGGCTTGGAAACACCATCTGGAGGGGGCCCGACATCAGGTGGAGGTCCGAACGGACCATCAGAATCTCAAGCACCTCACCACAGCTCGGAAGTTGAACCAGCGGCAGATCCGGTGGTCGTTGTTTTTTGCCCGGTTCAACTTCCGCGTGACCTACATTCCCAGCGGTCACAACCGGAGGATGGATGCCCTGTCCCGCAAGCCAGAGTACCTCTGCGCCAAGGACCCCCTTCCTCCACAGACGGTGCTGCCGGCAGAAGCCTTGGCTGCAGCATGGGAACCAGTGGACTTGCAGGCCCAGGTGCGAGAGGCACAGCACCAGGACGCCTGGTCGCAGCAAAGGAGAGCGGAGGTGGGCCCCGCGTCTCCTTGGACCTTGGAGGAGGACTTACTCAAGTTTCGGGGGCGATTATATGAGCCCACAGGACCACTCCAAGCCCTCATCATGACCCAGTGCCACGACAACCCTGCAGCAGGACATTTTGGGTTCTTCAAGACCCTCCACCTGGTGACACGGACCTTTTGGTGGCCCCAAGTGCGGCATGATGTACATGCCTATGTGACATCCTGCGTACCATGCCGGCAAGCCAAGGCCACCACGGGGGCCCCTCCCGGGCTCTCCAGCCCTTGCCGACACCCGACAGACCCTGGGGGGCGATCTCCATGGACTTCCTGACGGACCTGCCGCCGTCCTCTGGGTTCACCATGGTGCTGGTGGTGGTGGACATGCTCACCAAGATGGCACACTTCATCCCATGCCGCGGACTGCCCACAGCCGCAAAAACGGCCCGTCTCTTTCTGCAGCACATCTTCCGCCTCCATGGTCTACCAGACAGGGTGGTTTTGGACCGTGGAGTTCAGTTCACAGCTCGCTTCAGGAAGAGCGTGATGGCTGCGTTGGAGGTGCAGGTGTGTCTGTCGTCATTGCACCATCCGGAGACCGACGGGGGTACAGAGAAGGTCATCGGTATCCTGGAACAGTATCTCCGTTGTTTCGTCAACCAGCAACAGGACAACTGGGCCGATTACCTGTCCCTGGTGGAGTTTGCTTTTAACAACTCTCAGCACACCTCTACTCAGATGATCCCGTTCTTTGCCAATGTGGGGTATCATCCGCGGCTCTTCCCTCTGGCACCACCGGACTCTCCTGTTCCCGAAACGCAGACTTTCCTGATGGAATTGCATGCGGTCCAACAGTTGGTACGTCAGCAGCTGAATCGGGCAAAGGAGGACTACAAACGGTCCACTTACTGCTCCCGATGGGCAACGCCCCCGCTGGCGGTTGGAGACCGGGTGTGGCTTCCACCAAACACCTCCCGTCTGACCGACCAGTAAAGAAGTTGGACAACCGATTCATCGGCCCGTTCCCTGTCGAGGCAGTCATCAACCCGGTAGGCTACCGACTGACCCTGCCACGATCCATGCGGATCCACCCTGTCTTTCACCGGTCCCTTCTGGTTCCTGAGGCCACACCGAGTCCCCTTCGGTGCCCAACAGCACCTGTCACTGTCGCCGAGGACGGGTTGAAGGAATACGAAGTCCACAGCGTACGAGACTCCCACTGGCTGAAGGGTCGTTTCCAATATTTGATCGCATGGAAGGGATACGGGACTGATTTCTCCTGGGTAGATGCCTCCGACGTTCATGCCCCTGACCTGGTGCAGGCCTTCCATGAGCAGAACCCAGCCCGACCGCATCCCGATCGTCACCCCCACGGGAAGGGCCCTGCGGTGAGGGATAGTGTTGTGACCCAGGTTCCTGGACCTGGACTCCTGGACTCGGATGATTCAGAAAGTGAGGGAGAAGACCTGGCAAGGCATGCTTCTCTTGGGCCCTCTCCCTCCCTGGCACCCAGTCAAAAGGAGGAGGAGGGGCCGGCAAGGCTTGATTCTCCCGAGCCTTCTTCTGATTTGGCAATGCCCCAAGAACAGTTTTGGAGTGATGCAAGACTGCGCAGACGTGACCAGCACGCGCAACAGAGGAAGCATTGGGACAAAGCCAAGGAATGATGGTCATGCAGTGACATCTGCAGAGACTATAAATAGGAGGCGGGACTTCCTGGTTTTTTGTCTTGAACAAAGCAATGAATTTGCGCGGGCAAACTGTATCAATGGAGGGAAGAATATATTCGTGAGTAATTCTGGCCTTATCTATAATTTCCTCGTTATCTCCAGAGACTTGGCAGGCCCGTGGGTAGACGTGGCCAGGACATTTATCTATGTAATTAAATTAGAAGAGAAGGCCTTTGACTGACTCTTTGTTGGGAATATTGGGGGAGGGAAATAGAACAAATTGTATGATAAAATGGGCACAGAATATTCAGGAACCAATAATGTTGGACACATGGGAGAAAATTTGGGTTAGAAATGTTAAATTTACGCAAGCGCAGAATTTAAGGGAAAATTTTTATGAGATGTTTTATAGATGGCATTTAGATCCTAAGAAATTATCATGTATGTATCCAGATATGCAAGTGAAATGTTGGAGATGTTAATTGTGATGACGCTCCATATTTTCATGTATGGTGGACTTGTAAGAAAATTAAGTCTTTCTGGATAAGAATCTGGTAGATTATGCAAAATGTTTTGAAGAAGAAGATAAAGTTTCTGCCGCAATTTTTTCTTTTGGGAATAATAACAGACTGTACAGCGATTGAGACGAAACTGATTTTGAACTTAATAACAGTAGCAAGACTGTTAATTGGACAATATTGGAAGAAAAAAGAATTACCCACAATAGAAGAATGGATATTGAAAGTTTCTAATTTGGCTGAGATGGCTAATATCTCAGCTTTCTTGAAAGACAGTACTCAAGAAAAATATCTAAATGAATGGAAGAATTGGATTGATTATATTCAAAATAGATATCAGATTAAGAAATTTCAGATTGCCTTTGAATGAAGGATGTTGTTTTTGATTTTAATGGAAAAGTCAGGTTATGTGAAAGAGAAGGATTATAATTGTGTTAGATTTTAAAAATTTAATGTATGATTGTTTGTTTATTGAACTATACCTTATGTTTGCTACGGGAAGTCGGGGGGGGAGGGGGGTTTTGGACGGAGGGGGGAGGGAGGGTAAAAATTTGTTTTTGTAAAACTTTTTCTTTTTTTTTTATATAAATAATTTTTATTTCCATTTTCCAACATCATATTCATGTGCAAACTATTATCCATCATTAATCATTAATTTTCATTTATTACTGATTCAGGCCTGCCCGACTGCCACTTCCTTTCTTCACAACCTCCCTCTCTACCCTCTACTACTTTCACATCCTTCATCTCCTTCGCTTTATTACTTCCTCTCCTCCTTCTCCTCTCCTCCCTTCTTACCCTATCTAACCTTCTTATTCCCCTCCTCCTTCTCTACTCTTTCCTACCTACTTTCTTCCCTCCTTCTACTTCTCTCTCCTTTTCTTTCTGAAATGGATTGGATATTAAATGTTATGACAATTGAAGAAATATATAAGTGATGAAAATTTGAGTTCGAGAAGATGGACTGTAATTTGAGAAATGGACTTATGAAATTTGAAGGAATATACAAGTGGAAAAAAAATTGAATTTGAGAAGATGGATTAATTTTAAAAATGGGCTGTAAGAAGAAGTAATATGTGAAGTTGGTATTGCTTCTTTTCTTTTTTTCTTTTTATTATTCTTTCCTATCTCTTTATTTTTATTGTGAGGGGATCTAAAGTTTTAAATTTTTAAAGGTGAGAGGTTATGTATATATATTTTTTTTTATTGAAAGAGTTTTAAAAAAAAACAAAAACATTTTTCCCCCTTTTTTCCCCCTCCCTCCCAAAAAAAAACAAAACACCCCCCTCCCTCCCCCACCCCCCCGGCTTCCCGGGTCAATCACAAGGTAAAGTTATACATAAACCAAACATAGAATAAAATTTTCCCTTCCAATCCAAATAACCACATCCAAAGCTTTTCGTCTCCCAACCCCCTCCCCATTACATAAAATAACTTTCTAATTATTCAAAGGCAATCTGATATTTCTTAATCTGATATCTGTTTTGTAGATAATCAATCCATTTTTTCCATTCAATTAAATATCTTTCCTGCGTATTGTCTTTTAAAAACGCTGAGATTTTAGCCATCTCAGCCAAATTAATAACTTTCAATATCCATTCTTCTATTGTAGGTATCTCTTCTTTCTTCCAGTATTGTCCAATCAACAGTCTTGCTGCTGTTATTAAGTTCAAAATCAATTTAGTCTCAATCCCTGTACAATCCATTATAATTCCCAAAAGGAAAAATTGTGGCAGGAACTTTATCTTCTTCTTCAGTACATTTTGAATAATCCACCAAATTCTTATCCAAAAGACCTTAATTTTCTTGCAAGTCCACCAAATATGAAAATATGTAGCATCATCACAATCACACCTCCAACATTTCGCTTGGATATTAGGATACATACATGATAATTTTTTGGGATCTAAATGCCATCTATAAAACTTCTTATAAAAATTTTCCTTAAATTCTGTGCTTGTGTAAACTTAACATTTCTAACCCAGATTTTCTCCCATGTTTCCAACATTATTGGTTCCTGAATATTCTGTGCCCATTTTATCATACAATCCTTTACCAAATCCTTTTCCGAATCTATTTCAAGCAACACATTATACAATCTCTTTATATGCTCCTGGGTCTGATTTCTAATTTGCTTTATTAAATTTTCCTCCTTTGCATTATACCAATTTTTGATCTTCTTTCCATCTAGCACTTATTTGCCCATATTGAAACCAAGTATAATTCCTCCCTTCTTCATTTAATACCTGTAATGATTTTAATTGCAATCTACCTCCTTCAGCATACAAAAGTTCTTTATATGTAATCATTTCCTGTTTCTGTTCTATATTTATATTCTCTATTGCATGTCTAGGGCTCGCCCATATAGGAATCTTGTAATCTAATTTATAGGAATATTTATTCCAGACCAAAAGAGCACTTCTCAACACATGATTCTTAAAAGCCCTATCCACTTTTTTCCATAAAATAAGTACGCATGCCATCCATATAACAAGTCATAACCTTCTATATTCAAAATTCTTTCCTCTGTTAAGTTAAACCAGTCACTTATTACTGAAAGGGTTACTGCTTCATAATATAGTTTAAAGTTAGGCATTCTTAAACCACCTCTTTCCCGTGAATCCTGTATTATTTTCATTTTAACCTCGCCTTTTTACCCTGCCATATAAATTTATTAATCCCACTCTGCCAATCTTCCAAATTTTTATCCTTTTTAATTATAGGTATCATCTGGAACAGAAACAAAAATCTAGGTAACACATTCATTTTAATAGCCGCAATCCTTCCCAATAGGGATAACTGCAATTTCTTCCAGCCACTCATATCATTCTGAACTTTTTGCCATAGCAAGTCATAATTATTCTTATAAAGTTTCTTGTTCGATGAGCTAATATAGACCCTAAATATTTAACCTTTTTTACTACCTCAAATCCTGTCATTTCCTCTAGTTTTTGTTTCTGTTGTATAGACATATTTTTAATTATCACTTTTGTTTTATTCTGATTTATTTTAAATCCTGATACCTTTCCATATTTATCAATTACTTCCAACAAAAATCTACTTGAATTTATAGGATTCATTAACGTAACCACTACATCATCTGCAAAAGCTCTAACTTTGTACTCATATTGTCTAATCTTAATTCCTCTATTTTCATTAATCCTCGTATTTTATCTAATAATGGTTCCAGAGTCAAAACAAACAATAATGGTGATAAGGGACATCCCTGTCTTGTTCCTTTCGCAATCTTAATAACTTCTGTCAAACTACCATTTACTATAATCTGTGCTGTTTGCTCTCCATAAATCGCTTTAATTATTCTAATAAAACAGTCTCCAAATTGCATTTTCTCTATTAATTTAAATAAAAAATCCCAATGCAATCGATCAAAGGCTTTCTCTGCATCCAAAAAAATAAGTGCCGCTGAAGTATTCTTCTTTCCAAATATTCCAATATATTAATAATCTGTCTAACATTATTCCTCATCTGCCTCCCTTTTATAAAACCAGATTGATCAGTATGAATTCTTTGTTGTAAAACTAACATTAATCTATTTGCTATTATTTTTACAAAAATCTTATAATCATTATTTAAAAGTGAAATCGGCCTATAGTTACCAGGTTTAGAGCAGTCTTGCTTCTCTTTGGTATCAGTGAAATAAAAGATGTTTTCCATGACGGGGTATTCCACCCTAATTGTATCTGATTAAATAATTCTTTAAGTGGGCCTAATATTTCATCCTGTGTTTTTATAATAAGTTGCTGTAAGACCATCTGTACCAGGGTTTTCCCATTTTAATTGTTTAATTGCCTCCACTATTTCTCCAGTAGCTATCGGCCGGTTCAGCTCCTCCTCTGTTCTAATGTTAGAATATTCACCTTATAATCTTTCAAATAATCATAAATGTCCCTATTCAATATTTTGTCTTTTGCATATAGTGCAGTATAAAATTCTGAGAATGCCTTTTAATTTTATCCTGTTGGTATATCTCTTTACCTTTATATTCTATTTTTGTATGACACGTGCTTTCTGTTTCTTCCTTAAATTATATGCCAACCATCTCCCAGGTTTATTTGCATTACAAAAGGTATTATGTTTAGCATATTGTATATTCGTTGCCACCTGGTCTGCCATTAACATATTAAATTGACTCTGTAATATTTTTATAGCCTCTTTAAGTTTATGATCTTGTGGGTTTTGAATTAATAACTGTTGCTTCCTTTGAATTTCTTCTTCCAAATATCTCGCTGCCTTTGTTTATTATTCCTTTGCCTGTTGTCCAAGTAAATCAATATCCTCTAATAAACGCTTTGCTCGCTTCCCACACAGTTCCTATAGGTGTCCCTTTGTACATATTAAAATCAAAAAATTCTTTTAACTGTTTCTTACAATAAGTTACATTATCCTCATATCTAAACAGATTTTCATTCAACCTCCATGTTCTACCACCTTTTTTCCCTTGTAATAATTCCATCCATACTGGGCTATGGTCAGTTAAACACCTCGGAAATATCTTCGTTTTCTTCACCCTAGAAAGCAAGTCATTAGAAATTAAAATAAAATCAATGCGTGAAAAAGATTGATGCCTATCAGAAAAAAGTAAAATCTCTCTCATCTGGATTCCGTAACCTCCATATATCTCTAAACTCAAAGTCTTCCATCATTTCAAAAAGATTTTGGTAATTTTGCATGTATAGGTATCTTCTTGGAGGAGGTTCTCTTATCCTTCTTGTATCAATTACTCCATTCCAGTCTCCTAATAAAATAAACGAACTATAATCCCAGAGGGTCAACCTCTCATGTAACATTTTGTAAAACTTTTCTTGTTGCTGATTAGGTGCATAAATACCTATCAACAAAGTCTTTTGCATCTATCACCAGTTCAATAGCAATAAATCTTCCTTGAATATCTGCCTCAATTAGCTTAGCTGGTATATCCTTCCTGATATATACAACAATTCCATGCTTCTTTTCCAAAGCTGATGCAACAAAATGGTTACCCAATTTTGAATTAATTAAATATTTTTGGTCTGATAATTTTATATGTGTCTCTTGCAAACAAATCACATCATTTTTAAATTGTTTCAAGTAGTGAAATATTTTCCTTCTTTTCTGAGCTGAATTCAAGCCATTAACATTCCATGACAAGATTCTATTTGCCATTACTGGCCTCCTGAAGCTTTGAAGCAGACAACGGAAGCTCCTCCTCCGGTATCTTCCGTCTAGCTCCTCCCACAGCTTCCATAATGGGATCCTGACTTTTACTTTGAGACTGTTGCTCTTCTTTACGCTTAAGGGCTCCTCTTGTCACCCTTTGCTCTTGTGGTTCCTCTAATACTGGCAGCAATAAAGGCTCTTGGGTCACCACGCCTTCTTGAGTCTCTTGAAGTTTTCTATCACTTCTATTTCGACTTTCAAAACTGTAGAAAGAAAATCCTTTGCCTTTAAAACAGTGTCAATTCTATATCTCCTTCCTTGATAGAATAGTGTCAGTCCAACTGGCACCTCCCATCTGAATTGAATCTGATGTTTTTAAGTTCTTGTGTAAAAAGCAAATTCCTTCCTGTCTCTTAACATCTTTGAAGGAATCTCTTCAACACCTTCAACTCCTGTTCTCCAATTTTTAAAGTTGTCTGATATGAAACTTGCAGAATTTGATTTCTCATAGTCCTTTTCACAAAATAAACCACAATGTCCCGAGGAAGCTTTCTCTGTCTTGCAATCCAAGAATTAACTCTATATATTTTATCAATTTGGTAAGCTACCTCTTGGGGTCCGCTTCAATAAATTCAGCCAATGCTTCTGATATAATTTTTCTTAAGTCTTCTCCACGCTCTTCTGCATACCACAATTCTAAGAGCTCCTTCCATAAGTTTATATTGTAATATCACAACCTGATCTTCATTTTGATCCACTTTTTTCTGAACACCTTTCATTTTGTCTTCTAAATGCTTATTTGACTGAGAGATCTGTTGCATTTCCACTTCCAATCCTTCAATTTTTTTACTCAGTCCTTGAACTGCCATAAGAATATCTTCTCTTATTTTTGCATTAAAATTCTCCATCATCTCTTTTGCCTATCTTCAGAAAGTTTTAATTGTTCTTTCAATATTTCCTCAAGACTTGGTTCAGATCCCTTCTTCCAGAAGGCTTTAAAGGTTTAGCTGCCATTCTGTCTTCAAAAGAATCAGGAATTCAAACTTAATAACTCTCCTTCCTCCTTTCAGTATAAAAACTCCGTTTGTAACAATCCACAAGTAACGCTGCTTCATCGTACTAAAAATTTTACTTTCACTTTTAGACGCCATTTTAAAAGTCAATTAATCAAAGACAAAGAAAGGTTTCAAGTTTCAAAAAGGGAGTCGGTACTTGCCGTGCTGATTCTGCATCAAAGTTCGAACGCTTGTGAAATTCCCGTCTGCTTGGAATATCAATCAATTTAATAAGTCCTCTAGAGCAGAAGCGACATTCCTCTCCTTTTCCCTGATAAAAACAGGGGCGTGCTGAAGTTGGAAGGAGTGGAATTCGGTGGGGTCATAAATCCAGGAAAATTCGCTCTTGAGAGCAAACCCCCTGTCAGACCTGCCACTCTTCCACAATTCTGATAACCTCTTTCACCCAGAGATTATGCTAAGCTCAGTGAACAGTGATTTATTTTCTGTTTCACTGACTTTTACAATCTTCTAACACGGAGTGCTCTGTTAGAGCACCCAGCAGGAGGGTGACATCACTGGAGCCTCCAGGTTATGTATATTTTGTATACTTTAGCTTGTGATTGTTGGTCATAATACCCGGTATTTGCTCTGGAAAGTCTGGGGGGGGGAGGGGGAGGAGGGGGGGAAGGGGGGAAAATGATACATGGATTGATTATTAATGTACAGTAATTTTTGAAGATATGAAAATGAAATGATAAAAGTAAAACTTTTTCAATAAATATATATATATATATATCTACACTGACACTCCTCCCTTCATAACTGGAATACACATAAAACCAAATAACTTAATATTCTTCCCATGGTGTAGTGCACCCAATGGCTCGGTCATTATGTCTGCCAGGTTGTCCTCTGAAGAACAGCGAAGTAAGCTAATTAATTTACACTTGATGCTTATCTTACATTACAATATTTAATGTCCACATGCTTGCTTCTATTTTTTACTCTGTCACTTGTTGCCATTTTAATGCAGGCAGCATTATCTTCAAACACTGTTACAGCTTCATTTACCTTTACATTTAAATCCTGTAGCAGTTGTACATACCAAGTTACCTTTGAACAAATTTCAGATAAAGCAATAAATTTTGCCTCCATAGTAGAAATGTTTGCTTTCTGGATTTCTAACTAATTAAAGCCCCTCCAAACAATACCACAATCCCAGAATTGGACTTTCTCATTTTTATATCATTGGCATAATCACTATCAACATATTTCAATTTTAATTCTGTATTTTTTAAATTCCAAATTTTAAAGTTTTAATCCTTTGTAATTTTATATGGGGTATTTTAGGGTAGGTCAATCTGACGGTTTTAATTCGGCCATTATGGAATAGGTACTTTAAATTGATATTTTAACTTTGTATACTTGCTGTTTTTATTTCTGGCTGTACACCGCCCTGAGTCCTTCGGGAGAAGGGCGGTATAAAAATTTAAATAAATAAATAAATAAATAAATAAATAAATAAATAAATTTGAAGACCCAAATTTACAGTTCCCTTCAAATACCTGAGAATCCTTTTTACACCCATCCAATGCAATTGCATTGGTGCAGCAATAAAGCGACTCAATATGCTTACTGCACAAGCTATGTCTGGTCTGGACCACTGTGACAGACATAACAGGCTCCCTATTGCTGACTGATATGTCTCTTGATCACAGGCTTCACTTTTGTCCTCACCCAAACTGTTAGAAAAATCTGTGCTCATAGATATTGGAGAATTACAATCCTTCATATTACATTTCTCCAACAGTTGTTCAATTTTTCTTTTTTGACTGAGAACATAACCACCTTTCTCAGTTTTTTGTATCTTCTCACCAAGATAATTTTGTATTTCTCCCAAATATTTTAATTCAATTTTTTTCTCTAATTGATTAGCAAATTCTTTTACCTGTGACACATCCTTTGCAATGAAACAAAGATCATCCACAAATGATCTTAATAGTTGATAATAGTTGATAATAGTTGACAATCGCCACCTTGTAACTTTCCAGTGTATATGCAACCATCAGTCTTGAACCCAAGACCCTTCAATGCCTTATCTGAACAGATATTCCTGGTTGACTGCTTTCGCCCATAAATGGCCTTGTTCAATTTATACACTGTGTTAGGCTTTTTTACTTTCATACCCTGGTGCTTGAACCATGTAAATTTCTTCCTCTAATTCTGCATTTAGGAATACAGTGGTTATGTCAAAATGCCAAATTTTATGACCATGTGCCTCTGCCAATTGTGTGGCACAGCTGATTGTTGGAACTTTTTAAAGCATTTTTTTACTACCGGTTCAGGTGAATAGGTAGTAAAAAATGCTAACAAAAAGTAAAAAAAAGGTTCCGATGATCAGTTGTGCTGTGCGAAGTCAGAACTTTTTTTTACTTCTGGCTCATGCTCCCGGCCACTTGGCCTGCCCGCCCACCCCGTGACCCACTACTCGCTTCACTGATGCCTGCTCAAAGGTAAGTATTCTGTCCCCCCAACCACAATCAATTAGAAACGCAAACTGACTAGATGTGCCAGCAATTTATTCTTGCCAAGTCCTCTTATCTATCAGAGCGATTGCAGTCCGAGATGGAACAATCCCAAAGTTCAGAAGGAAACGAAACAGAGTCCAGGAGCCAAAGTACAGCCAATGTTTTCAACAGTCAATTGTTTGTTCGTCACAAGAACTATAGGGCTGCCCCTCCTGCTTTTATATCCTGTGGGGTGTGGCCCTGTGACTCAGCCCTCTCTAGGCCTGCCCCACCCTTTCTTTTGATGTTGCCGTCTCTCCTGTCTGCGATACCGGGGGGGGGGGCGTCCAGCCACGACTGATTATCAGCAGCTGGGTGTTGAGATGTGGCCTGAGAGGGAGGCGATGCAGGACACAGAGGCCTCGTCATCTCCTCCACCTGGCTTGCCTCTGGGACTTGGAGCGGAGCCAGAGAGGAAGGCCCCGCAGAGGGAAGCCCTGTCGGCTCTTTCTTCCCCCTCACTCTCTGAATCACTCTCAGCCAGGAAGCCAGGTTCGGGGGGGCGGGGGATGACGAAGACACAAGAGTAAGCATTGCTGGTTGCAGCCTAGTGTGCCACCCCCCATCCCCGGCTTTTGCATAGCATGGGAGACAGTTGTGTAGCTTTTGTGTTATTTTTGTGTAAAGCGTGATAGTTGGTTTTTGAGCTCTCTGTGACTCTGTGAGGTTCCTGCTTGTTGCAGGGGCCATTTTGCGTGAAGTCCAGCTGCTTTTGCATTGTGTGTGAGTTGTGTAGCTTTTGTGTTATTTTTGTGTAAAGTGTGATAGTTGGGGTTTTTTTGTATTTTTTTTAAAGACAAACATACAGCACATTTTTTCTGAATACAGTATTGACCGAGTCAAAATACATACAGCTTATTTTCCCCATATTTTATATAATTCAATTTCTGCCATTATATTCCTTTTCTATTTTTCCCTTTTTATCTCTGTTTTATATTTAATATAATCAAAATTACCATCCACCCTAACCTCCTAATCTTATCTTCTTTCATTTCATTCATTTATTTTTCCCTATCACTTATACTTTCCAATAATTCTTTATTTTATTGAAACCCTTTAAATTACAGCCAATCGTTTTAATATTTCACACTTATTTCTAAATATCCATTGTTTTCTAAAAGTGGACCAGATTATCTTATATATCCTATTTCCTTATTGATCATTTTACCTTTTTAACAATATATTTTTTCATTTTTATTTTCCACATCTTTTTAAAATAAAAGTATCTTATTACCTTTCCCTTTTGATTAAGTTTCCATTTCATCTTCTAACTAAACCCCTTGTAAATAAATCATTTTATCAAATTATCATTTAACATTTAATTAAACCTATCTTCCAATTCCATTTCATTTAAATTTCCTTAACCTCTTTTAAATATATCATTTTATATTTCACAACCATCATTTTTCTATATTCTACCATTCATATTAAAGAATATACTTCGTCATTCAAATATTACAATTACCAATATTGCTAATCATTATACATTATCATTTTACATTTAGTTAAACCTATCTTTCATTTCCATTTCATTTAAATTTATTATCATCTTTCATTACCTTAAATTCAAAAATTTTTCATTTTTTTCCCTTCATCCTAATTTTAATGCAATTCATTCAGATCTAAACATAATAATAATACAGTTATCATATCAGTTTCATTTGAGTTTCCATCTCTTAACCTCTTTTAAGTATATCATTTTATTATTTTTATAATATTTATTATTTTTCTAGATTCTACCATTCGTTTTAAAAATATATTTCAAATTATTAAAATGTTACAATCACCCATATTAATCATAATACCATTATAGAAATCTTATATGTCATATTTCTTTAACCATTTTCTCCTGGTCCATCTGGCAAACCACTTCTTAAAATTCCCCTCCTTTTCCTTTCTTTTTTTTCTTTTTCTTATTTTGATAACTATTGTATCTTTTCCTGTTTCTTTTCTCTAGCTTTTAAACTCATTACTTGTTTATTTTGTGCTATAGTCCCATCTGATCTATTTCCCTTTTTCCCCTTCTCTTTTTTCTCACTGTTAATCCCAGTGTAATCATTTAAATTTTTTGTCTCCAATCTCTTCCCTTTTTCTTGTTTCTTTTTCTTTCTAGCCTCTCTATTTTTGCCACTGTCAATCTCAGTGTAATCATTAAAAATGTTTTCCTCTAATCTTTTCTTCTCTCCTTCTCTTAATTTTCTTTTTTGTTGATTGTACCCTCCTGGTCTCTCTTTTTTCCCTTGTTACTCCCAATGTGATCATTTCATTGTTCAGTCTTTATCTTCAGTGTTATTTTGTTGTGTCTCATTGTTAGGCTGTTTCTCCAATTGAATAAGTTCTGGGAAAATTCTTGATTTTTTTCTGTCCAATCGAATGATACACATACCATCTTAACCAAGTCAATTAATTTTTGCCACATTTTGATGTTCTGTTTAAGTTTTAGTTCCAATTTAAAGTTTTTGTTTATTACCTCTTTTAATTATCAAAGTTGAGAAGCTGAAACATAAACAAATCCTCCTTAAAAGTTCTCACAGCTCATTTCTCAAGGACACTATATATTTTTTTCGGATTTCAAAGTGATCAGTGTAGTACTTTTTTTCACCATTAGATGTCTCTCTTCAATCCACAAATTTCCAATCCACAACTTAACAAGTATCCAGCTTGTGTATTAAATCCACTTATCTATTTCTCTAATTTCTTCTTTCTCTTAATTTTTATATATTCCAAATCTTAATTTTACATTCCAATTCAACTCCAACTGGCGTTTTGGCATTTTTATTTTAAATTTTCCTTTATTCTTCTTCTAAGATTAACATTTTTTCTTAAACTTTATATCCAATCATTCCTGTTTGTTGCGAAGGATTCACCATTTTGTGTGAAGTCCAGCTGCTTCTGCATAGTGCATGAGTCAGTTGTGTAGCTTTTGTGTTATTTTTGTGTAAAGTGTGATAGTTGGTTTTTGAGCTCTCTGTGACTCTGTGAGGTTCCTGCTTGTTGCAGGGGCCATTTTGTTTGACCCCAATTCCTCTTCATGGCTGTTTTGGAGTAGCTAATGAGTCAATGTGCAATAACTATAGCTGCTGATGCCAGAGAAGTCTAGAACTGCAACTGCCAACACATGAAGAAATACAATCCATCTAATCTTTCAGAGAACTCTACACTTTACTTCATAAAATAGAAGTCTTCCTTTTTTAAACAATATGTAATTACTATAGTCATACTTGTTTTCACAGGAATGGTCAGTAGCTGACGAAATCCAGAATCATGTGCAGAGTACTAACCATATTAAAGGAAATATGGATAATTTCAGTCTCACTCAAGTGTCATTCTCTTTTATGAAATGGATTGAATAGGACTGACTTCTCGTATCTGGTAGCCAAGCAAACTCTAGATCAGTAATATGGCTCTTCTTGTGTGTCATGTATTGTCGTGTCCCACTCCTCCTCTGACGGCCGGGTCTGGGAAGTCTGTATCAAGCGTGGCCACGAAGCCTCTGCAGCTTTGCCAAATTTCTGTCAGAGTTCTCAGGGCAGGCAGGAATCCAAGGTGTGACTTCAGCAACCAGATGAGACTCTGCCTGACTCAAGGAATGCCAAAAAGCAGATCCTTTATATAGGCCATGGGGTGTGGCTCCATGACTCAGCACTTATCCAGGCCTGCCCCTCCCTTCCTTTTGCTGATGTCACATCTCCATTCTCCGGAAGCGGGGATCTGTCCACTGTGTCTTTTCGTCCTCCTACTCAGCTGCCGGCAATTCTAGCTTGTGGCTAGCTTCGTGCTCACACACTGTAGGGAGGTTTGTTTGCTCAGTCTGTCCGGGCATGGTGCCAGGGCTGGGGGCTGGAGGCATGTCAGGCCATTCTTCTTCACTATCAGTCTCTGGCTCAGATAGCAAGAGATGGGAGGGGCCCGGCTGAGGAGAGGAGGGCGGGCGAGGCACAACATATATTTTATATATAAATAAATAAATTTATGGTTGGCATTTTCTTTGCTAGAGTGAGAGGGACACATGTTCTTAAGAAATCAAGAATTAATCTAGAGGTATGTTCAATCTAACATCTCCTTCATAAAATGCTGCTATTCCAGGGCTGATGAGAGACAGAGATTGAAAAGCTGTTAGTCTCCTAGTCCTGGAGAGGAAGCCTCCAGGTTGTGGAGCACATTCTCCTTACTAGTATTCATTGGTCCACAAAAGCGTTAAAGCTTATCTGAGAAGTTTTATGCTTCTCATTCTTGCTTTTTACATAATTTTGTTTTTTATCTAAAAAGATAGTATAAGCTCTTATAATCCTAAAGCCCAGTCTTTAATATACTAATATTGACTTCAGGATGAGTGTCTTTAGCTGTTTACTCCTTTATACAAATAACCCAATCCTGACAGCATTAAACAGGCATCATAGGGTCTATTTTTTGTCTACATTGCTGTAATCATTAAACTCTAACCAAGGGCATTAGAATACGTTAAAACAGCTGCTGTGAATGCTTGAGGGTGGGAGACAAAGCCTAATAGAAATGCTAACATCTCTTTTTTATATTACTTATTTCTAGATGTCCCATAGCCTAAATTAATTTATTCCATTAGCCCTGGAAGAAATGGATCCGTTCATATCTCCAGAAACAAAAGATGGAGAAAGAAAAATAGACACAATAGTTACTCCTAATCCAGCTAAGATAAGCAACAAAATCAGGCTGCTTAAGACTGCCAAATCATCATTGCCCAGATCATGGATTCCAGAATTCATCCCAAACCTCACCACTACTTGGCAACCAACTCTGGCAAGTGCAGTGTAAAACTCCTTATGTACTCAAGTGGCATAGTACACAGGTTTTTCAATCATTTCTTCATATGCTTTGCTGATGGACTTATTTGGAAATTTATTTGGAAATGCTCGACAGTAACAAATAGAGTTACTATCAAAAAATGTCCCAAGTTCTTCATTTAAATGACTGTGGCAAGAAAAAGCTATTTATACTCCATATAAATGGAATATATGTATTTGTATATCCATATAAATAGCTTTAATCTTGTTATTGTGCAATAACAAGACTAAAGCTATTTATATGCAGTATATAAATACGCACAGAGACTAGATCTTAGCCACAAATGCTGTTGTCAAAGAAAAGGGTACTCAAAGAATGGCACCCTCAGAGACTGGGCTCCAAAAGTACCCTAGTTTTACCATTTGATTCTTTGGAGTACGGTGCAAAAGTTTGTATATACATTATACTATTATGATGTGGTTGTTGTATAGTCAATCAGACATTTCGACTGGATTTGGTAGTTTTCTCCACCTATCAAGTTCTTTCCAAGGACCTGATTGTTTCATGGTGGTTAAAGGTATTGTTGCAGTATGTAAGCTGTTCCAAGTAGAGATATCTTTTACAATTGACTAATGGTGATTCTGTCAAAGTCAATGGTGTTGAAATGGTGCTCCAATGTGTTGAGAGTGTGCCCAAGGAGCCTATTACTATGGATAATAATACTGCTTTCTCCTGCCACAGTCGTTCTACTTCTGTTTGCAGATCTTTCTATTTTGTGATTTTCTCCAATTCTTTGTCTTCTATTCTGCTGTCTTCAGGTATTGCAATGTTTACTATCCAAACTTTTTTGTGTTTCTTATCAACAACTGTTAAGCCTAGTTTGTTATATGGCAGGTGCTTGTCTGAATTCTAAAGTCCCAGAACACTTTAGCGTCTTAATTTTCTATTATTTTGTCTATTTTGTGGCCCCGCAATACTTGCTTGCAGGCAAATGGTATTTCTTGTAGATATTCCAATATCTTTAATTATTATTACATTGTTTTTATTAGTGTAGCTACCTTGCTTCAAATTACTATGACTATGACTTCAAAATATTCTTGGCAAGTGTAGTCTTGGCTTGATAACAAGAGGTATTTAGCCCAATTCATTTCTTTCTTTGATTATTATTTCCACCAGCATTTAAAAGAACCCTGTTTGGATTTACAGATAGGAAACCGGCTCATGAATGGCATCAGCTTTTTCTTATTCTCAGTATAAACAGGCCTATTACTGCCTCCTAAAAAAAAAAGTCTTTTCGTATGATCGAAAACCATTGCCATTCTCTTGAGAACCAAGTCAAGAGCCTTTAAGGTAAGTTTTAAGCCTGAAATTAGCTTGAAGGCCTTGAGAGATAACCTATTCTAGGAGAGGGAAACCCTGTGGGAAGCCACTTTTAAAACCATCAGTGATGGTATCTTATTTCTAAGTTGTCTTAAATGAGGAACTTTGAACATTTTTGACAGTAATTCTATTTGGATGAGTGAAAGTTATGTTTATTAAGGACTTGATTCCATTTGCTTGCTCTATAATAAGCCTTGAGATGTGACTTAGTAAAGATGAAAAATCTTAATTTTTTTTCTATTTATTCAGAAGAGACAGTTGAATGTAGTGCCTTTCACTGGTATAAAGCTGCTACTGAACGGCTACCCAAGCAGTCCAGGACTGGGTCTTGTCACACTTAATTAGCACCCACAAATGACAAACATTAGAAAAGCTTTACAACAGTAGATACTGAAAACATAATAGCAATTCTACTTTACTAGGCCAAAATTTCCTGCTAGAAGAGACTTTTGATACTTGAGTAACAGAGCTGTTCCATATTTAAAGATACATGGTCTCTGTATTTGGAGACTATACAATGGTAATATGATTTGAAAAGAGGGTGGCACTGAACTTTCTTTCTCTTTAAATGTGGAAGGGAAGATTGCAAGGCAAGTCTTCTTGTTTCAGGAAGAAGCCAACCTCACAGTTTGCAATATATAAGATATAATAATAATAATACACCCACAACTTAATTTCAGTAGCTTTATCAAGTTGTTTGTTCTGAATAGCCATATGGGAATGAAGAACTTCATTGTGTTGAAAAATCAGAATAACAGCTGAGTTATCCAAACCTTTCTGTCTGATAAAATAATCTGGAAGCTGACTACTCATCCTCATGCCACTGGTATTCTATCATATGCAGAAAAAGCAAGAGTCCTTGAATCTCTATGGAAATATGCAGGAATCAGACTCCAATAGGCTTGTAAAGAAGAGTGGTGACATATTTCTTCTTGTAGCGATGGGTGGCACTAAGCACCATGATGCTATCCTATGGGAGAAAACACAAGAGTAGCTAAAGAAGAATGACACTCAACAGTAATTATTATGGAGGAAACAGACTCATGCATACTGGAAAGTATTTCATATGTGTGATTTCATTTTCTACCTCTCTCCCAAATTTTTAAAATAAAGGGAGTGGAGAATAATATATACAAGATGCCTCCTTCTGGGAAACCGAGAGGAAACAATCATGGGGTATCCATGGCACCAATGCAAAACAACCCACAAGAAGGAGAGAAGCTAAAAGCCTCAGGCATTACTGAAATTTTACATTTTGGTTTCTCTACAAGCATTTCCATCCTACTTGGAAATCTGAAATGTTGAATTGGACAAAAAGTCAATTTCTTCTATTCTTATGTAGAGAGAGTGAAGTGTGCAAATACAACAAGATGTGGTAGAGTATGATAAGAACAGACAACATTAGATTACCTTAATGGAGAGTGCATAGAGGTGGTTTAGCATCACATGGTTTGGCTCTGGCAAGAGGGCTGGATCACACTGAAAGAAATACAGGACTCTCATCATGCAACTATTTCCTGTTCATTAATTATCTGTCAAAACACCATTTCAATCTGGACATTTATGAAAAAATATCTTACACACATATCACCATAGGTAGGCATAGTGTCAGCCATTTTCCTTGGCATCTTCAGGGCTGCCACAGTGGTGGCTGGGCAAGCTGTGGGAACAGGAACGGGAGGTAGAGATAGCGAGGGCTTTGTAACTAAAATAAAATTATTTCCCCTGAGAAGCAAAGACATTCCTACCAGGTTTGAAAAGGCAGGACACGAGTCCAGAAGAACTTTGGACTGTGACTTGATTGGGCCATGTGATGGTCTGAAGGGGCAGGAGGAGAAAAAATGTATTTTTTACTAGGGGGAAACCCGAGGGACTTTAGATTTGGGTTTCCCCGATGTGCCAATATGACATGCCTAATAAATCTGTACTCTAAGGAATATGCCTGCCTCAGAATTTTGATTTTTTGGGGGGTATTACTTGGAACCCTGACATTAACCCGAATCTCCCTTTAAAACAATCAAGCAGAGGAGAAGGCATGGCTAGTGCCGAGGTGATACGATGAAACGCCACAAGGCTCTGTGGAAAACATCAAAACACCCCTGCCCAGGGGTCTATAGAAACCCTAGACAACCCTGTAGGGATTGGTGAAGAAGAGAGAACACTCTGCGAACCACAGGGAGTTTGCAAATCTCTGTGGAGTAGAGAAAAACCTCTCAGACCAGCTAGGAGTGATAGATAGCCATTACGCGCTATCAGAAGCTCCAGCAGAGGGACTTCCTGTGGTGCCGCATTGTTGATGGCGGTCTTTTTTAGACCGCCAGCCCTGTGATCTGTAGAGCCACTCAGACAGCATAAATCAGCTGTCTGACGGCTCAGAAACCTCTCCCCCGGGCAAAGAGGTGAGCAACCGAGCTGAGGTAGAGCCCCCCGGGAAGCCCCTGGAATGATACTGGAGACTTGAGGGTGAGGGCTCCCTCCCAAGCTTGGGGAAGCTCCAGATCCAGGACGCCTCTGCAGAAGGCAGAGCAAAACGCCGCATCCACAGCTGCTACCAAAAATTTAGTAAAATTGAAAAAGAAATATTGCAACTTAAAAACACATTAGAAGTTCAGAATAAAGATATGACTGAAAGAGTGGGGGTCGTAGCTCAATGTTTTTCAAAAAAGATGATCTGTTTGGAGGAAAGAATGGAAGAAATTGATCAAGTTAATTTGAATTTGGAAAAGAAGATAGAAGAGGTTCAGAATAATCAAACTAATTTGAATCTGTGAAACAAAATAGAGAGAATGGAAAAAGCAATCTTGGAACTTAAAAATAAGATGGAACCTTGGAATAATATGAATGAAAGTGTGCTGGCAGCATTGCAATGTATTGGAGAAAATATGATTCAGTTGGATGAAAGAATAGAAGAAATCGATCAAGCTGATTTGAACTCGGAAATGAAAATAGAGGAAACCCAGAATAATCAACTTAACTTGAATCTGGAAAATAAAATAGAGGAAGTTCAGAGTAAAATGGACAGGGCGGATGAGGAAATTGTTATATTGCAATATAAATTGATGGAGTATGCTTTGAGTGTTAGAGGATTGAAGGAAAATAAGCAGGAGAATTTAAAAGAGATTTTTGTATAGGCTTTTACAGGCATAAATGGAGAGTATCCAGTAGATTTTGAAGTTCATATCGAAAAAATTTATCGAGTTAACTCGTGGATTGCTAGACAAAGGCAGCTACCAAGAGACGTTGTGATTTATTTCACAAACAAGATTAGGAATGGAATTTTACAAGCATTTTATAAAAATAAAATTCAAATATTAGGACAAAATAGAATAGAATAGAATAGAACAGAATAGAATAGAATAGAATAGAATAGAATTTTTTATTGGCCAAGTGTGATTGGACACACAAGGAATTTGTCGTGGTGCATATGCTCTCAGTGTACATAAAAGAAAAGATACCTTCATCAAGGTACAACATTTACAACACAAATGATGGTCAATATAAGAGATTGGTGATGGGAACGATGAGAAGATTAATAGTAGTGCAGATTTAGTAAATAGTTTGACAGTGTTGAGGGAATTATTTGTTTAGCAGAGTGATGGCCTTCAGGAAAAAACTGTTCTTGTGTCTAGTTGTTCTGGTGTTCAGTGCTCTATAGTGTCGTTTTGAGGGTAGGAGTTGAAACAGTTTATGTCCAGGATGTGAGGGATCTGTAAATATTTTCACGGCCCTCTTCTTGATTCATGCAGTATACAGGTCCTCAATGGAAGGCAAGTTGGTAGCAATTATTTTTTCTGCAGTTCTAGTTATCCTCTGAAGTCTGTGTCTTTCTTGTTGGATGTATTAGTGATGAAAGAAATTCCTTCTAAAATGTTAAGAAATAGAAAGGAGTTTGTCTTTTTGGTGGAAGAACTTAGGAAACATCAGATACAATATAGATGGGATGTTCCAGCTGGATTAACAGTGAATTATAAAGGAGAAAGTTTTGTCTTAGTACAGTTCTCAAAGCAAGAGACTTTTATACTAATGTATTAGAGGCTGGAAATCCTTTATTGTTAAAAGCTAAAATGAGAATAGGTGAGAAGGCAAAAGGGTGGGAGAAGGAAGTAAAACAAATACAAGGTAAAGAGGGGCCTGTAATTGCTGAAGAAGAAATAGTAGGAAAAATAGGCGAAGTAGGGGGTTGGGTAACTACTAAAAAGGTACAGAGAGGAAATAAAAAGCGGCGCTATGCCAAAAGAGTTTTTTCTTATGGGAAAGAATAAATTATAATTGAAATTGAATATAATATAAGAAGAAAGGTTAATTTATATATGGTTTTTGTAAGAATAGTTATTGGGAATTTGTAAAAAATTTATTTGTATTTGTTTGGATTTATAATGTGAGGTTATTAGTTTATATATGATTGAATTGTTAATAATTGTATTATTTGATCTGGGAGAGTCCTGATAAAAATAGAAAGAAATATTTCATTAGGGAATGTATGAAAAATGGTTATAAAATATCTGGTAATTTATAGGGATGAAAATATGGGGAATAATTAGGATTAAATGTAAATGGTATTGTTTGAATTAATAATTTGAAGGTTTGATATAAAGTGATGGACATATGGGGAAGAATCTGGATTAAATTTAAATGGTATTTGTTTGAATTTATAATTTAAATATTTGTGTGATTGTAGTATTGTAAATTACTTAGGATAAAATTTGATTTGGGGTTAAATAAGGTAATGATAAAAATAGAATAAGAGATGGAGTATTAAGGATTGAAAAATGATATTATTTGTTAATAAGCGTGACAGAATTATAAATTTGGTGGATTACATAAAACATTATTTTGTAGAATAATAAGGCCTAAATTGATTTTCAATTTAATGTTGGTAGTTGGACTTTCGTTACTGATATATTGGAAGATGCAGCACTGCTGATTGGACTAATTTTAATGGACTTAAGAAAGAAAACAGAAACTTTAATGTACTCAAAGAATCTACAAGAAAGATATGCACCGGAATGGAAAATTGGACTGATTACATTTAAATCAAATTTTAGATTGAAGTGTTAAATAGTTTAAGAGTGATTGTAAGAATTGTATTGTATTAATGTACTTGTTTATAAGGGAAAGGGGAGTTAAGGCTTCAAAGGGAGAGGAGAGATTATGGATTATGGTTTATTGGTGTAATTTAGTTTATGACTGATAGATGCAATAGCTTGTATTCTGCTCTGGGAAGTCCTGGGGGTGGGGTGGGGGGAAGGGTGGAGGGGAGGGGGAAGGGAGAGGGAGGAGGGTGGGGGGGAATTAAGCGGTAAATTTTTTTGTAAAACTTTTTCAATAAAAAAAAAAAGAAGCTCCAGCAGCCAGACCGGAAAGTTAAAAGAAGATTGCCTAACGGTGTGTTTGTTCTAGGTGAGATTTTTCTGACCTCTGCTTCAAAATAAAAGACTTGGCTCTCCCTCAATATGGATTTACCGTATTTTTTGGAGTATAAGACACACCAGAGTATAAGACGCACCTTAATTTTTGGGGAGGAAAACAAGAAAACAAGAATTCTGCCTCTGCCTACCAGCATCAAGATCAGTCGCATCCTTACTTCCACTCGATATTGATAATGAGCAGCACATATCTTTTTACCTGTTTAAAACAAACCCTATCACTCTAGGCGCATTTAACTGTAATGAGTGGGGTACAGGATGATTTTCATAGGGGCAGAAGAGGGACTTGGCCCTGAAGGCTCCGCTCCTGAGATGCCCCCCTCTTCCTACCTATAGCCGTAAGCATTGAAAGCCTGGCTTTCTTCCTTCTTTGCCCTTGATTACGGTACCTTTTTATTTTGTAGGAAGCGCGGCTTTCTACAAAAAAAAACACTTTCTACAGTTACTCAGAGGCTTTGGTTTAAGGTGGCACTGCTTTACGCCACCCTCCTCCTCCTCCTCCTGCTAGCGAGAGGTGCCTCAGAGGCTCAGCTGGGGAAAGAGGGTGTTGATTACCAATACTGAGAAGTTCTTTTTCAGAAAACTTATCAGGGTGCTCCTGTGATCTGCAAGGACTATTCGCTTTTCCTCGAAGAGACCCCTCATATGCTCTGGGGGGAGGGTTGGAGCACAGCCTGAGGAACAAACCTCATCAGGATGGTCGGGGGGTGGGTGGGGAGAATCTGCCTGGCGGCTTCAGCGAACAAGGCAGGACCCACAGTTTGCGGCTGATCACCCCTCTGGCCGCCCAGCGGGCAGCTCAGGGCAGACAATGGCCGTGATGACTTCACTCCCCAGCAATGTGAGGAGCCGCCACTGCCTAAGCCCTCTCAATGCCCAGCAGCCGAGTGGGAGCCCATAAAGTGAAACATCCCTCCTTTCTTTTTTTTTTTTTTTTTTTTTTTATTCAAAAAGTTTTTATTGGTCAAAAAAGGTTTATACAAATACATATCAGGTATGGTAAATTTTCATTTTTCTTATCCAAAATAAGAATTTTACTCAAATTTTTTAACACATACAACAGCCATATGGCAAGCAGGTGACACGAAGTAGCTAAGTTTACAAATCTTAAATACGTAATAAAGAAGGGTCAAGAATAAACAGAATATCGTACAAAAGAGAATAAGGAAAACCAACACAATCCCAAATATCTTTATCACTTCCTAGTTTTGGATCTCAGAACTCTGGGTTCAGCCTGACCCAACTCCAGGGCCGCAACAGCGGCAGCCGCCTCCGCCCCATGGTCTATAACCTCCCCTTCTTCAATTCCTGGGTCATCTGATTCCAGGAGGGCTTTGTGTTCCTCCACGTAGGCCGTAGCCTGCGCAATTGTACTAATTTTTTTCGTAATGCCCTCCCGGAAAATCATCAATCCCTCTGGCATCAGCCATCTGAAGCCCACTCCCTTCTGGTACAATTTGCTTGACAAAAAGTAATATTTCTTTCTCATTTCACGTACCTGTCTGGGAATCTGCCTCAGAATGGCTATCTCCCTGCCCCTGTAAATCAGTGCCCCACTCCTATGTTTTCTAAGAATTTCATCTCGTCTCTCTTCTCACAAATTTGACATGAACCTCTCTGGGAACTGCATGCGTGCGTGCATATTGTGAATTAACTCTATAAACTCGATCCACATCCCAATTCATGAAATCAACACCTCTCCCAAGAAATTCTCCCAACAATTTAGTCACAACATCTCTCAAATCTTCTTGGTCCACTTCTTCCAAATTTTGAAACCTAAGGAAATAAGACATTTTATCCATCTGTAGTCCAAGCACAGCATTGCCTGTCGTCTCCTCTCTTTTCTGCACTGCCCGCATCTCACCCTCCAAACCTTCCACTTTCTGCTTGTTTTCTGCTGAGACTTGTTGAGTATCCTTTAAATCCTTTTGGATAGTCACAATTTCTACTCTTATTTCCGTTTGGCCTCTTTGCAAATCATCCAATTTCTTGTCCATATTAGATAACTTTTCCAAAATTCTCTCCATCTCTCCAGCAGTTGGTCTCTGACCTTTTGCCATTGAAAAAAAAAAATACAAAATCCTCAGGCAGGCACAGTATCCTTGTAATTTCCTCCGGATCCACCAGGGGGCACTCACAGGAGCAACGAGTCCAGAGTACAGTTAGTCAACCAGGAAGCCGAAGGGAAGTGATGTCATCAAGATTCTCATAGTGAAGGCGGAAGCTGGACTCCACCACTGTTCCCCAGAGGGAGGGGGGGCCTCAAACCCTCCCTCCTAAATTTCTCCATCACCTCTTCTCTCCAGAGCTCCACAAAACCGGTAATCTTCTTATTTTAAGTTCTCCTCTCTCCAGAATGACTCGTGCTCCTTCCAACCGCAGGGGAGAAAAACCCCCCCGCACTCCGGAGCACTCCACTCGCGTTTACCGATATCCCCTTCCCTTCTCCATTCCTCAATTCTTCTCCGTTCCCTGTTCACCACCAGGCTGCTGCAGTTATAAATCCAATGCCCCGGTGTCACCGGGCACAGCGGCCCAGGCAACGACCAAAATAATGGCCGCGGCCTGTGGCCTCCAAACCCCGCCGAGCCTAGGACGCGCCAGCATCGGTCCCCACAGTCCTGTATGTCGGCTGGGAGACCCCTGGCGAGCCGTCCGTGCGGCAGGTGTCCTTTTCGGAACACCTGGCCCCTGAGGGCCTCGGCGGCGGCCGGATTCGGGCGCTGGAGGCAGGAGAAGCCTTCCAGACGACCGTTGCCGCTGGACACCGGAAGTCGTCTCCAAACATCCCTCCTTTCCAGCCACCGCTGCCTGTTGGCCCGATTCCCCCATGCAATTCTCAGAGCCGCGTTTCAGCCAGTTCCCCTGCAATGTGCAGTGGGGAACTGGGATCCATTTTGGATTTGGGAAGGGGATCGCAGCGCTGCTGCCTGAAAATGATTTCCTTCCTGTTGCACATTGCAGAGCCATGCGCACTTGTTCTCTTTCTCAGCAGACTCACCTTCTCTTTACTCCTAGCCAGATCCACTGCCTGAAATGCGATGCACTTTTTTTGCCCCTGCACACCCCATTTTTGGAATTGGGAAGGGGATTGCGGGTCTGCCACCCAAAAATGTTTTCCTTTGGAATCGGGAAGGAAAGCTGTCTTTGGAATCTATCCTGATTCCAAAGGAAAGCATTTTCGGGCAGCAGACTCGTGATTTCCTTCCCAATTCCAAAAATGGGGTGTGCCGAGGCAAAAAAAGTGCATCATGTTTCAGGCAGTGGATCTGGCCAGGAGGAAAGAGAAGATGAGTCTGCTGAGAAGGAGGACGAGGGTGCAATGTGTAATGGGAAGGAAAGCATTTACAGGCGGCAGCGCTGCGATCCCCTCCCCAAATCCAAAATGGTTCCCAGTTCCCCGCTGCACATTGCAGGAGAACTGACTGCCACCTGAAACACGGCTCTGAGAATTGCATGGGGGAATCCTGCCAACGGGCAGCGGTGGCTGGAAAGGATGGATGTTTTACTTTAGGGGCTCCTGCTTGGCTTGGCTCCTAGGCGTGGAGAGGGCTTAGGCGGTGGCGGTGGCTCACATTGCTGGGGAGTGAAGTCTTCACAACCATTGTCTGGTCTGCCCAGAGCTGCCCGCTGGGCGGCCAGAGGAGTGACCAGCTGTGAACCGTGGGGCCTGCCATGTTCACTAACGCCACCGGGCAGATTCACTAAAGCCACCAAGCAGATTCCCTCTCCCAGACTGTCCTGAAGAAGTGTGTTCCCCGACCCAGATCCCCGCTGCCTAGAACTGCCCAAAAATGTCCAAAGGATGGGGGCCAGTGGATGGGCGGACATTAGGACTGTAAATCGCACCCAGATTTTCACCCTCTTTTGGGGGGTAAAAAGGTGCGTCTTATACTCTGAAAAATATGGTAGAGAGTGAGACTAAAGAATAGGAGGTGGTATTTTAAACTTTCCACCTCTAGACTTCGCAGCGAAGAGGCTTTTAGTCATTAATAAAGAAGACATAGAAAAGTTTACTATTTTGCTACAAAAAATGTGGAAGAGGTAGAAAGAAGAGACTAAGGTTTTATTTAGCTCTGTAGTCCCCTTTTTATTAAAATCAGAAAACTTTTGATTGTAAAAAAGAAAAGCTTTCAGCTTTAAATTTAAATCAAGAAGTGACAGGATTAAAATAGAGGAAATTGAATAAGAGCGCCATCTACTAGTACTGGCTGGCAGATAAAGTATTTAAAGAGATAAAGGACTTCTGAATAGACATGACCTTGAGTTGTGGAGTACAGAAAATTATTACAGTAAATGAAACAACAATCTTCTGACACCTGCAATTTGTTTAGTCTGGACGGCTGGAGCAGAGAGTGGAAGAGCTATGACTGAAAAATCAGTAGCTCTCTGGCTTTAAAGGTAAAGGTTCCCCTTGCACATACGTGCTAGTCGTTACCGACTCTAGGGTTTAGCTGATAATAAATGTAAACAGTCTGGAACTGGAAACATTTTGACTAGAACATCTTTGGACTCCCCCCTTCTTTTGTTTTTTCCTGCTTTCCTTCAAGACTTTTAAAACTTAGAAGTTAGGAACCTATAAAGACTTGCCAAATTGAACTGGATTATAAATTATATTGATGGAATTTAATTAATTTTTGATATTACAATTGTAGAAGGAGAAGAAAAAAAGAAATTAAAATAGTTATACAAGAACTCATGGGACACTCTGTGAATGATTGTTGGTGTCATATGTGGGCCTAAGTGGATTACAAATAAACTTTGATAGCCTATTCACCAAAGAGGAAGAGAAGAAGGATCAAAGACGACTTGTGAGAGGCATTTTGGTTTGCCTTACAAAATTTGTGAAAGACATATTTTGGACCCTGTGGACTTTAGGAAACATAATATTCATATTTATATTTGATTTCTATATAATTTCTACACAATATTGTGGAAAAAAAGTAAAGAAGAAGGGTGAAAAATTATACTTAAAGGTACTCTTGAACTGAACATTATGGACTATTTGGACAGAAGTGTTAGTAAGATGGATAGAGGAATTTGGTAGTGAGAGTGTTACAAAAAGTTTACTGCAGTTGGGTGACAGCTGGGAGGGAATATTGGAATAATTGGGACTGTGTTGTGAAACTATTGCCTATTTTATGTATTAATATTGAAAGATGAAGAAAACTACTTTGAATCCCTCAGCAACACCATCTGCTGCCCCAAGTCTGGCAAGCTAGAGATCCTTGGATAATTATCTAGTGCAGAAAATGCAATGCAGACAGAAACAAAAGCAATGTTCCAATCAATACAGGAGTCAATGACCAAACTACACGAAAGAATACAAAAAATGGAAAAAAGTGGAAAACATCCAACAAATAATGATAAAGAATGAAGAAAGAATGAAAAAAGTAGAGGAAAAATCAGAACAAACAAAAAAAAAAGTGGTGGAAATGGACCAGAGATTAACTCAGGTGGACAAGAGCCTGGATGCCTTGATAATATCCCTGGAGACGGAAAAAGCTGAATTCTTTCTAAGATTTCAAAATATAGAAGAAGAGAAAGGGGAAACCTAGGTCTTGAACAGCTAGTAACTAATAATACAAGACTCAACAACTGCCTCAATCTCATCTTCTGTAACAACACAAACTCAATTTATGGACTACAAATAAGAGAACCCTTTTCCAACAGCGACCACAGCATGATAGACTTTTGTCTCAATATACAACCTTACATAAATCGTCATAATAATAGTATTCCAAACTACAATTTCAAAAAAGCCAACTATGACCTTATAAACAACAACCTCTCATCTCTTGACTGGCAAAATCTGTTCTCAACCTATATTATTGCTGAAGACAACTATAGAATTTTCCTACTTGAAGTCTATATAATCATTAAACTTTACCTACCACAAACCACCATCAAAATAAAAAAAAAACAAATTACCCATATCAATAAAAAAGCTGCAATCCAAAAAAAAATCCCTCTGGAGAAGAAACAAAAAGGGCTATGTAGCAAATTTCAAACACCGCTACAGAAATATATGCAACCAAATAAAAACTGAATGCACCAATTACCACACCAAGCAAGAAGACCTTCTGCGCACAAATTCCAATCGTGCTATTTATAATTTTGTGAACAACAAATTTAAAGACTCGAGTCCATCCCACCACTAAAAGAATCTAACGGCAAAGAATATAATGATGAAACAGTTAAAGCAAACCTCTTTAACACATTCTTTTGCTCAGTCTTTGTTAACAGTAGTGGCTCATACCCAACATTCCCCAATCGTACCAACAATAAGTATAACGATCGAACACATATAGACTTCACAGAAGATAATGTTGAAGAAGCTCTTCGCAAACTGAAACCATCCCTATCTATTGGACCTGATGGACTACGTGCATACTTCTTAAAAAAAACTTTCCACTAATATAGCAGAACCCCTAAGCATAATCTTTGAAAAAGCTTTCACGACCAGCTCCCTTCCCAAACTTTGGTCACTAGCCACGGTCATCCCAGTCTTCAAAAAAGGAGACCCCAGCCTAGTTGAAAATTACAGACCAATCTCTCTATGCTGCGTCACCTGCAAAGTAATGGAATCTATCATCAACCAATCCATTACCCTCCACCTAGAAACAAACAACCTACTCTCTAATAAACAATTTGGTTTCAGAAAAAAATTATCATGTAACTTACAACTTCTTCACTGCAAAAACATATGGACTACAAATTTTGATCAGGGCAAAGCAATAGATGCAATCTACATAGACTTCTGTAAAGCTTTTGATTCAGTAGTACATGATAAACTTTTCTTAAAACTAAAATCCTACAGCATCTCAGGGCCCTTCCACAATTGGATAACAGCTTTCCTGTCAAACAGACAAGAAGTGGTCAAAATTGGCAATGCTCTATCAAATCCTGTTCCTGTCAAAAGTGGCATTCCCCAAGGCAGCGTTCTTGGACCAGCACTCTTCATATTATACATTAATGATCTCTGTGACCATATTGCAAGTGATTGTGTTCTTTTTGCTGATGACATCAAATTATTTAACACCACCAACAATACAACTACCCTTCAAAAAGACCTTGACTTTGTATCTGAATGGTCTAAAACTTGGCAACTCCAAATCTCAACCAGCAAATGCTCAGTCTTACATATTGGAAAAAAGAACCTAAACACTAAGTACAAGCTTGATGGACATTACCTTACAGATGACCACCACCCTGTTAAAGACCTTGGAGTTTTTATATCAAATGATCTAAGTGCCAAAGCCCACTGCAATTACATCGCAAAAAAGACTTTAAGAGTTGTAAACCTAATCTTGCATAGCTTCTTCTCCAAAAACACTACACTACTAACCAGAGCATATAAAACATTTGCTAGACCAATTCTTGAATACAGCTCGACTGTCTGGAACCCATACTGCATTTCTGACATCAATACAATTGAACGTGTCCAGAAATATTTTACAAGAAGAATTCTCCACTCCTCTGAATACAACAAAATACCTTATGCCACCAGACTTGAAATCCTGGGTTTAGAAAATTTAGAACTTCGCCACCTTCGACATAATCTGAGTTTAACTCATAAAATCATCTATTACAATGTCCTTCCTGTCGAAGACTACTTCAGCTTCAATTGCAACAATACAGGAGCACACAATAGATTTAAGCTTAATGTTAACCGCTCCAATCTTGATTGCAGAAAATATGATTTCAGTAACAGAGTTGTTAATGCTTGGAATAAACTTCCTGACTCTGTGGTCTCTTCCCAAAATCCTCAAAGATTCAACCAAAAACTGTTTACTATTGACCTCACCCCATATCTAAGAGGTCTGTAAGGGGCATGCATAAGAGCACAAGCGTGCCTACCGTTCCTGTCCTATTGTTTCCTTTGTTATATCCAATTAATATTGTTATTACATACTCATACTTATATATATGCTTATATATTGTATAGTTATTACATAATTATGCTTATATATACTGTGTGACAAAATAAAATAAATAAATAAAAAAAAATGGCAGAGTTGTTGGCTGAAGTCTTGGAAGTGAGTAAGGAGGAGGCATTATCAGAGATGGATGAAGCCTATCAGGTCCATACAGGCTATGTAAGGTGTCAGGCCTGGAAACCATACTAGACTTTAGGGTTCCAGACGCTGCCACATTTTTCCCCTGAGGGGAAGAAGGGGGGTTGAGGGGTATGGTGACATTCTTCAAGCGGTCAAGGTTGGATGGTGTTCACATCTGCAGGAAGAGTGGCGAGAAGATATTTGAATGAACTGGGAGAACGTGGGACCATGTGACCAGCAAAGGGGTCAGGGGGGTGGGACTCTTGGGGTTTGTATAACTGGGAAAAGAATCCAGAAGTTCAGTTTTGGAATTTCACTCATCGTGTGCCAGTTTCCTCATGCTAGTAAAGAACTCTGAAAAACAATGGCTTCTGAGTTTTTTTATGCAGAAGAGGTTTTTCTGGAACCTTGACATTATTCCAAAACTCATAACTTTCTTTTGCTAATGGTACCCTCTCCTCCGCTCAGAGGGGGCCCGTTAGGGGGGTGCTGGGCCCCAGCCTTCACAACCTCCACAGCGGTGCAAAGACCCAGCGAAGATGGAAGGGCAGCAAGCTGAAAGCGTGGAAATAGCACAGAAGTTTGATTCTGAGAATTTAGTTGAAATCACCTACTTCCCATCGGAGGATATGACTCAAAAACCCGAAGTGGTAGAGCCTGCTTGTCAGCTTGGTGCATGGCCCAAAGACTCCGATTCATGGGTAAGCTGTCGTTCGGGAGAAAACATTTCCCTGGGGCGGAATGGAGAGCCCCCTCCCTCTTCTCAACCTCACTGGAGGACAGTAAAACCCGGTAAATCGGGAGAGTCACTGGATTGGGACCTGAGAAATCCCCTGAAATCCCAGTCCCTATTAGACCTCCCTGAAACTTTTGAGCGTTTGGAAGTGAGGCCTCGTATAAGCTCAGCTCACCCACCTCGAGAGCCTTTAGCTCAGCCTAAATTCACCTTCCCTCCCACCAGAGAGGGAGAAATTACTGAAGCTCAAAGCCGTTCCGATGAACGCAGGAGGACCTCCCTTCCCTCCTTCAGACGGCAGGGAGTTCAGGCAGCACCAGGGACTTGGGGGGAATCGCAACTCCCCCCTCCAATTGACTTTTCCCGCCAACAGAGGCCTACGCTGCCTCCTGCTGCTTCTATTCCTCCTGGTTGGGCATTTTATCCTGGACAAGGATGGATCCAATACCAACGGCAACCAGCCAGTTCAGCACCTTTCTTTCCTGGGGGCCCCAGGCTGATTTTTGCCTCGTCAGCTGAAGCATTTCAAGGACTTCCTTCTCAGCAGCCAGGGGGAATTCCACCCCCCTTTACAACTCAGCAACCAGCCACCCCACAAATCCCTCTTCAACCGCAAGCAGGCCAGCTAAACCCACCTGCACCCCCTCACCCAGCCCCTCCCCCTTTCAAACCAACCTTTGATGGGAATCCACACCACCTGGCTTACTTTCTCAGCAGAATTGAGGCTTACGTTGAACAATATAGACATCAATACCCATCAGAAAGAAGCCTAATCAACGCCATCTCGGATGGTATGAACGTGGGGCTAGCCTCAGAATGGATAGCTCAACTACACAATGAACGTGCACCAGAACTAAACGATGTTCACGGATTCATGGCACTGCTTCGCAACCGGTTTCAAAATGATGACCTAATTGCAGAATGTGAAACCACCTTAAAAACGATGAAGCAAGGTAACAAGCCTCTAAAACAATTTGTATGGGATTTCAGAAGGGTTGCTGGTAATCTTAGACATTGGCCAGATCGCGTCCTCCTCCACTTCTTCAAAGAGGCTATCGATCAAAACATCAGAAAAGCCTGCTCTACCAGAGGAATCCCAGAACAACTAATAACTGGTACAACGTGTCCATAGCTCTGGACAGAGAATTCAACCCCCTCCAAAGCCAATCACCAACTACAACTCCACAACGACCACCTACAAGACCCTCCCTCTTAAGACCAACCACACCCTCCACCTTTCAGCCTTCAACAATAATCAAATGCTACCGTTGTGGAAAACTAGGACATCAGGCGTCAGTTTGCCTAGCCCCAACACCCCCCCCACTTCCGTTTCTCTAACGGACTGGATGAATTTGTTGAAAAAAGGTTGGCAAAATACAAAAAAGGCCTTAGCTGTGACAGCTCGGAATTACAAAGCCCAAGCTGACAAACACCGTTCCCTTCAACCCCCTTTTCCCATTGGAGATAAAGTCTTTTTATCTACTAAGTATCTGAGGTTGAGAATACCCAGCAGAAAATTCGATCCAAAGTTTTTGGGTCCTTTCCCCATTGTAAAAATTATTAATCCTGTTACCGTCCAATTCAAGCTCCCTCGAATGTTGGGGAAAATACACCCGGTATTCCATACCAGCTTATTAAAACCTGCTAGACAGTCTGGTCTGAGACCTCAACCTGCCGCTCCCCCACCACCCTTGATAATCCAAGGTGAAACGCACTATGAAATCAAGAAAATCCTTGACTCTAGACTATACAGAGGTCAATTACAATATTTAGTCCACTGGAAGGGATATCCATTATCTGAATCTACTTGGGTCAAAAGTTGGAAAGTAAATGCGGACAATTTGATTAAGCAATTTCACGACACTTTCCCTGACAAACCTAAAAAACTTCTTGGAGAGGGGAGAGGGGGGTAGAAGGGAAGTGTGGACCAATGACACTCTTCTTTATTAACTCTTTGTTTTCTTTCGTAGGATATAGCTTCTTTTCCAAGGGGGGACGCCTGTCAGGCCTGGAAACCATACTAGACTTTAGGGTTCCAGACGCTGCCACATTTTTCCCCTGAAAAATTGAACTTAGATCTGATCTGTCTCCAGGAAGTACATATTAAAAAGGACCACCCTAAAATGGGGAAGCTATATGTCTCACTGGCAGAGCAGAAAAAAAGAGGGGTGCCCCTCTATATCAAAGAATCCAAAGAATCAAAACAATAATTAAAGATGCTTGGAGGGAAATACAACCAGAGAAAAAACAATATACTTTCTATTCAAATATGCATAAATCATGGTCGAGAATTGACATGACATGGATGTCACTGGAACTGCAAGAAGTAGATGTGGAGTCAAATACTTGGGCACACCATAACCCAATAAAAGTAAAGTGGAAAGGTCAAACAAGAAAATCAAGATGGACACTAAAACAGTCAATATTTTCTTTCATAAAGGAAATGGAATTCTTTTTCAAAGAAAATAAAAATGGAGAAATGTCCCTGCAAAATGTATGAGATACTGCCAAGGCATATTCCAGGGGGTTACTGATCTCTTATATAGGAAGGAAAAATAGGGAAAAGAAGGAGAGAGGAAAGGAACTAGAAGAAGAATATAAAATATTAGAATTGGAACTACAGAAAGACCCGCAAAAAAGAAATGGCAAAAATCAAATGGAACTAGTAAAACATAAATTAAATATCTTACAGAAAGAGGAACTGGCACAAAAAATTAAGGCAGCTAAACAAAATTTCTTTGAAAATGCAAACAAGCCAGGAGATGGTTGGCATTTAGACTCAAAAAAGAGAAAGAAACTGATACAAAAGTTTCAAGACGAGACAATTCGACATAAAATGAAGACAAGAAAAAAATAATAAAAGAATTTTATGAAAAATTATATAGTAAAGAAAACATATCAGAAGACAGAATTAAACAATATATGGAAGAAGTCAACCTACCAAAAGTACTGGATGAACTGAAAACAATGTTAAATAGAATAGAATAGAATTTTATTGGCCAAGTGTGATTGGACACACAAGGACTTTGTCTTGGTGCATATGCTCTCAGTGTACATAAAAGAAAAGATACCTTCATCAAGGTACAACACTTACAACACTTAATGATAGTCATAGGCTACAAATAAGCAATCAGGAAACAATATCAGTATAAATCGTAAGGATACAAGCAACAAAGTTACAGTCATAAGTGGAAGGAGATGGATAATGGGAATGATGAGAAGATTAATAATAGTGCAAATTTAGTAAGTAGTTTGACAGTGTTGAGGGAATTATTTGTTTAGCAGAGTGATGGCATTCGGGAAAAAACTGTTCTTGTGTCTAGTTGTTCTGGTGTGCAGTGTTCTATAGCGAATTACAATGATGGATTACAATGATAGAGTTAACAGAAGCAATCAAGAGGCAAAAAAAATAACAAGACAACCAGGACCAGATAGGCTACTGATAGAATTTTATAAACACTTACAAGAGATCTTAGGCCCATCCATGCTGGAAATCTACAATGAAGTATTGTTGGAAGCAAATATCCCTAAAACATGGACAAAGGTAATAATAACATTGATACCTAAAGAAGATTCCGATTTATTACAAATAAAAAATTACAGACCGATATCATTGTTAAATGCGGATTACAAAATCTATACCTCAATAATCGTAGAAAGATTGAAAAGATTTTTAAAGGACTTCATTCACATGGATCAGAATAGTTTCCTACGTCAGAGGCAAATCAAAAATAATATGCGGACGATCCTGAATACACTGGAATATTATGAGACACACTCGGGAAAGCAGATGGCTATGATTTTTCTTGATGCACAAAAAACGTTTGATAATTTGAATTGGCAGTTCATGTTTACACAATTAGAATATATGGACTTTGGAGAGAAATTTACCAATATGATCAAAACACTATATCATAGACAAACAGCAAAGGTGATTATGAATGGTGACATCACTGAGAATTTTAACATAACAAAAGGCACAAGGTAAGGTTGTCCCTTATCCCCACTGCTATTCATATTGACTTTAGAGGTATTAGCCAGAAATATCCGACAAGATAATGAAATAAAGGGTATGAAAATTAAGAAGGAGAAGTATAAGTTACAGGCTTTTGCCGATGACTTGGTGTTTGTTTGTTTATTAATTAATTTCTTTATTTGTCGAGTACGTATTATATAATATATATAAATATAAGCATAAATTGAATACTTAAAATGAATACAATTTAAAGGGAACATTAGGACAGGGATGGTAGGCACGCTGGTGCTCTTACGCACCACAGGAAACAGGACCTAAATTAATTACAAAGGTAGAAAAATATGGGGCAGTTGCAGATTTGAAAATAAACAAAACAAAAATATTGGTTAAAGTTTTTACAGATAAGCAAAAGAGAATTTACAAGAATAATGAATATGCAAATTGTAAAAAAGTTAAATACTTAGGGATCCAATTGACGACAAGATGTGTAACTCTCAAAGAAGGCAATTACAACAAATTGAAAGCACAAATTAAAACAGATTTGGAAAACTGGCAAAACCTGCAACTGTCCCTATTGGGGAGAATAGCTATGATTAAGATGAACATCCTGCCAAGATTATTATACCTGTTTCAGATGATTCCAATAAAATTGGGGGAAATATTTTGAAGACTTAAATAAGTTGGTATTAAAATTTGTATGGCAAGGGGAAAAGGCTAGAATAAAATTAAAACTGTTACAAGATCTTAAAAGCAGAGGAGGTTTTGGTCTTCCGGATTGGGAGTTATATTACCAAGCATCGGCACTTTCATGGGTGAAAGAGCGGGTCAATTTGAGGAATATAAGGCTATTAACATTGGAAGGTCATGATCTGCAACTGGGATTGCATGCCTTCTTATGGTATGAGAAGGGCAAGATACACAGCTACTTCCAAGGCATCTCATTAGAAATTCATTACTGCTAGCACGGACCAAAATTAAACAACAACACTATTTATAAGCGCCAGTATGGTTATCTATAATGGAGGCATGGATATATCCCAATGTCATAAATATGGATAAAATTCTAAGATACAAGGACTTTTAAACGAAAGGGGAGAACTAAAAACAAAACAAGAATTAAAAAGATTACGGATTGATTTATCATGGTGGCCACAGTTGCAATTACAATCCAGGTACAAAAAAGACAGGCAGATGGGTTTTATAACGAACCAAATGAGCTAGACCAGATTCTAATGGGAACAGATGAAAAATTAATTAAGAGGATATAAAATTACTTATTAACTCACAAACTGGAAGAAGAACAAGTAAAAGAATTATAATTTGGGCTAAGAATTTTGACTATACAATAGATTTGGACAGGTGGGAGAAATTATGGAACAGAAATCATAAACTTACAATGTCAACAGCATACAAAGAAAACCTCTATAAAATGTTTTACAGATGGCATTACTCACCTGCAAGATTAGCGAACATTTATAAAAACAAATCGGTTAAATGTTGGAAATGCAACCAGACACCAGGCTCATACTATCATATGTGTGGACATGCCCCAAAGCCAAAAAATACTGGAAGAACATACATATATGGCTGGAAAATATGATAGGACAACAAATAGATCTGGAACCTGAAACATTTTTGTTTGGCATGCTTCCAGGAAATTATAATAAGGGTAGCACATATTTGGTTCTACACATCTTTTTTTTTTTTTTGCTTAGTTATATATTTATACAGGCAATACATTAACAACACATTGAAAGGAATATCATGAAGAATAAAATACAATACAATAAGAAATGAATTCAGAGATGTTTGCAGTTGTACATTTGTAATCTTTTGGAGAGATACAACATTTTAAACATCTACATTCAATATTTCTGCTCAGAAAATGAGGCATATAAATAAAGATTATCTGTTGGTAATTACTTTATTAATATAACTAAGCATTTGAAATTGTAAAAATAGCAAATTTTAAATAATTCTTTCTTGGGTTTACTTTTTCAGCCAATGTTTCTGCTTGTAAAAAGTTTTATTTTCATTTTCCAACAACCTATTCAATATACAGTCTCTTATTCAACATTAATCATTAACTTTCATTTGTTACTTATTCGGACCTGCCCAGCTACCACTTCCTTCCTTAATAAACCTTTCCTCCTCCCTTCTCTACTTTCTTCTACTTTCTTCATCCTTCCTCTCCTTCGCTTTTCTACATCCTCTCCTCCTTCCCTACTCTTCTCTTCCACCCTTTCTAACCCTCTCTCTTTCCCCTTTCTTCTTCCTCTCCTTTCCCCCTTTTCTACCTCTCTCTTTCCTACCTACTTTCTTCCTTCACTCACTTCTCTCCCTTTCCATTCCCTTCTGAAATGGCAGCTGAGCAGCCCCACTTTCATTTCAAATTATTTCTATTAATTACATATTTTCAATCATTCCTTTACATTGATCCTTCATCTCCCCCCCTCTCCCCACTTCCCCTCCCTCCCCCCTCCCCCCCGAGACTTCCCAGAACAAAGTACAGGGTATAAAATTAACAATCATAAATTAAAATACAACATAATTCAAATCCATAGTCACTTCTCTCTCTAAGACCTTAACTCCCCTTCCAGAAACAAAAAAGTACATTCTTCTTCCAGTCCATTATATATCAGTCCATTCCACTCCTAAAATCTTCAGAATCTTCCAATTAAATTAGTATTTCCAGTTCATCAATAATATCCAATCTTCATCGATCAAGACCAAAACGATATTCCATCTTCCAGTATTCATCAGAAATTCTTCTATAATATACCTTTCTTCCTTAAACAGTGTCCCAAATATAATTCATATTTCCAGCTTAAATTCTTAAACTTTTATCCAATCTCCAAAAATAAACAATATTCTATCTTCTCATATCTTTAATATCACTTACATAAATCAAATAACATTACTAATATTAATATTTCTTCAATTTACCTTACATCTGTCAAATAACATTATTAAAATTATAACTTATATCCAAAATATATCAATTATAACAATTAAATTCTATTTAACCAAATACCAACATTACATCCTCCAAAGGTTAAACAATATTCCATCTTCCCATTCCTTTATACCTCACATATATCAAATAGTAACACCTTATACCCAAAATAAGTCAGTTGTAAAAATTAAACCCTTTATATATATATTTTAAAAAAATACCATCAAAATCACATCTTAAACATTTCTCCTTGTCTTCTGTCTTACACATTTCCTTACACATTTTCAATCTCCAAAAATATCACTTACATAAATCAAATAACATTGCAAATATTAATATTTCTTCAATTTACCTTACATCTATCAAATAACATTATTAAAATTATAACTTATTTAACTTATATCCAAAATATATCAATCATAACAATTAAATTCTATTTATCCAAATACCAACATTACATCCATAAATTTTTCTATCTGTCCTCCAAAAGTTAAACAATATTCCATCTTCCCATTCCTTTATACCTCACATATTTCAAATAGTAACACCTTATACCCAAAATAAGTCAGTTGTAAAAATTAAACCCTATATATATATATTTTTTAAAAAAAGAAAATACCATCAAAATCACATCTTAAGCATTCTCCTTCCCCTTGTCTTCTATCTTACACATTTCCTTACACACTGTCAGCCTCCACTCCAATCTTCATATAGTTTTGAATGATTATATCAGTAGATAGAATGTAAAATGTTTATTTCTGTATTATAAACTGTTAAGGAGATGAGATGTATCATACCTCCGTCCAGGGTGAGGGAAAGGAGCCTATTATGAGTGTCGGCTGACATAACAGGGGGAGGGGGAGGGATGATTAACTACTGAGTGTTATCAGCGCGCGCTTTTCTAACCGACACTTCATTCCTAAGTTGACTGACATCCAGAGACCTGTGGAAGAAGATTACCACGAGGGGCCGTGAAAGAGTTGGCATTGGACCAGACCAGCCTGACCTCCTGGAGGAGGAGGGACAATTGGGGGGATATGATATGTTAGCCATATTTTGTCTCAGTTCCAGCTTTGCTTGGCTGCTATCAAGACTGTAAAAGTAAAAGTACTTGTTTTCATTCCAAATGAAGTCAAGGTGAATTCTTTCCTATTTATAGTCGGAGGTAGTCTGACATTAAGCTGGAACTCACATCATGTCTACCAACCAGGATTGCAATCGCAATACCGAGGGGGGAGAAAACCCAAATGTGATGGAAGGCCTGCTGCCGGCTGAGCTGGGGGAGGCGTCCGGAGGAATTTCTGCTGACACTTTCGACCCTGAGCTGGAAGATTGCAGAGCTCGTGGGCAGAGCAACTAAAACTGGAAGAGGAAGGTGGAAACCAAGCACAAAAGCTTCCTCTGGAGTAACTAAAAGGAAAAAGAAAAAAGGAAAAGAAAAACTTTCGGAAACAGAACAAGAGATAAGGGACAAGCTCCAGTTGGAGGAAGCCTTACGTCTGTTCCGTGAAGTGAAAGTGAGGCAAGCAGTTCGCCAAAGGTATGAATCCCCTATTCGGTCCTCCAGGTGGGAGGGAGAAGAGGAGGAAGAGAATACAAAGGGGCCAGCTAAGGGTGATTTCCAGGGTGGTGAGATTTCTGAAGAGCCAGGGCTGGAAACTCTCTCCCCAGAGGAGGCTGAATTGGATGAGGGTCGGCGCCACCTGCTGACCAAGCAAGGCCGCGAGGGAAGGAAAAGCCAAAAATTCCCCCATATCAGAGAAATTTGATGGAAATGCGAAGGAGTTGGGACTGTTCCTGGCGAAAGTGAATGACCACATGATAGACTGGGGGGAAGATTATTGGTCACAGGCAGCACAAGTGAGAGCTGTGACTCATAATTTGACCGGAAGAGCAGCTGCGTGGTATGTGCCGTTACATACAAACCACTCCCCCTTACTGCAAAACTACGAGCATTTTATGACTGCACTGAGGAGGAGGTTTGAGGACCCCCTGGCAGAGCAAAAGGCCAAAGGTCGGATGAAAACCATCAGGCAAGGGAGGAGGCCGGTGGCTGATTATAACCAGGAGTTCAGTGATTTAGTTCCCTTGATGAGAGGGTGGTCGGAGGTGACCCTTGTAGACATTTTCAAAGATGGTCTGAATGGAGATCTCTATGAACTGTGTCGAGCACGAGCCTCTCCAACTACGCTGTATGGCTGGTACACCCTGGCAGCAGAGATGGAAATCGAGTTAGTGAAGGACCGCGGCAGAAGACAGCGCATTGGAGGCCATCCTTGGCCGTTTTCCAGAAGGAACTTATAGGGACGTCCCTAGATTGGAGGGAGGAAGACCACGTTCGTCTGCGTGCTACAGATGTGGAAAAGAAGGCCACCGAGCAGCCGACTGTAGGGTTAAGTTGATGCCAAGCGCGACCTCTGGTGGTGAAAAGGAACCAGTGAAGCCAGCGGCTAAGGCGCGTAAACCAGCAAAAGTGGGGGAGGCCGTTGCCAAGAAGGGCACGCCCATCAAGGAGGAGGGTGAAGTGTCGACCGATACTGATGACAGCAAAACCATGTCAGAGTCCGATGAAGACCTTCTGGTGAGTTGGGCACGGGGCCCTTTGGACATTCCAGTTAATCTACACGTACCCTCTTCGGGTAATAAGGGGGAACTGCTAGCACTACTCGATTCTGGATGCACTAGATGTATGGTCAGTCCCGAACTAGTAGAAAAAATGGAACTAAGGTTGAGAACCTTAAGTAGGCCCATAGCGTTTGCACAGTTAGATGGCTCTGTGGCAGGGGAGGCCCGCCCATTTCGTAACGGAACCCATAGAAATGATAATAGGAGACCACCACAAATTCTGAACTTCATAGTAGCCCCAGGAATGGACCAACCCCTGTTGTTAGGCTTGTCATGGTTATGAAATGGAACCCCATATTAACTGGAGAACGGAGTCCTACATTTCCGCTCCAAAACCTTAAAAGGGAAAAAGGGAAAACCCAAGAAGGGACCTACCGTAACCTTGCACCAGGATAAGTTAGGGGCAATGATTGAACGGATAGACGGGGAAGAGAGAATACCCAAGGAATACTGGGACTTGCGAGAAGTCTTTAGTGTGAAAGCATCAGACGATTCCTCCCCATAGGCCTATTGACTGTGCCATAGACATCCTTCCGGGGATAAAGCTTCCAAAGCCAAAAGCTTATCCCATGACCCAAAAGGAATTGGGAGAGCTACGTAAATTCATAGACAAAAACCTAGAGCGGGGCTTTATCCAACCGGCTAGGCCTCGTGTAGCGGCGCCAGTGATGTTCCGGGAAAAGAAAGATGGCTCCTTTCGTCTTATAGTTGACTATAGGAACCTAAACGCCGTGTGCGCCGAAAACATATATCCCATGCCACTCATGAAAGATATGTTAGCACATTTAGCGAAAGGAAAATTCTTCACCAAACTGGACTCGAGAAGCCTACTACAGAGTTCGTATAAAAGAGGGAGATGAATGGAAAACCGCTTTCAACTGTCCACTAGGATGTTTCCAGTTTCGAGTACTGCCATTTGGACTGCAGGGGGCGCCCGCAGTTTTTATGCAACTAATAAATGAAATACTCCATCAGCATTTGTTCAAAGGAGTTCTTGTCTACCTTGACGACATACTTATCTATACAGAAACAATGGAAGAACATATTAAACTAGTAAGGGCTGTACTCAAAAAGTTATTATCTGCAGAACTATATTGCAAGCTATCCAAATGTGATTTCCATCAAACCAAAATAGACTACTTAGGGTATCGATTTCGCTGATGGGTTAGAAATGGATCCAGAAAAAGTGAAAGCTGTCCTGGAATGGGCCCCCCCACGCACACGCAAGCAACTCCAAAGTTTTTTAGGATTCGCAAATTTCTATCGTCAATTCATCCCCTCCTTTGCTCAAATTGCTTTACCAATCACTAACCTCTTAAAAACTAAAGGAGACACGAAACCCAAACCATCATTACCTCTCGAATGGACAATGGAATGTCAGGCTGCATTTGAAAATTAAACGACTCTTTGCCGCTGAACCTATTTTAAAGCACCCTGACATGGATGTTCCTTTGTAATACAAGCTGATGCAAGTGATGTAGCAGTCGGAGCCGTCCTGCTCCAAAACAATGCTGATGGTAATTTACAACCCTGTGCTTTCACTTCTCGAAAATTGACTGAAACTGAAAGACGATGGGCTATTTGGGAAAAGGAAGCATTTGCAGTTCATTGGGCTCTACGGACATGGAGACAATTCTTAGAAGGTTCAAATCATCCTTTGAAGTTTGGACTGATCACAAAAATCTAGAAGCTCTAAAGACTCCTAGAAAACTTTCACCTAAACAAGCCCGCTGGGCTCAATATTTTAACCGCTTAATTTTACTTTACATTATATTCCTGGGGAAAAACTTTAGCAGATGCTCTCTCACGTTTACCCCAATACAATTGCACTCGCCCGAGGTGGTTCAACCAATACTTCCCGTACAACAGTTGGCGGCCCCAGCAATAACTAGAAGCCACCCAAAGCTGACCCCTCACTCCCAGATGAACTAACCAAGTCGTTTAAAGAAGCTTTAAACACCGATGACTGGTACTTAACCCATTCCCATGAATGCACACTCCGTGATGGACTAGCTTGGATTGGAACAAAACTATATGTTCCTCTATCACTCAGAGAAACCATCCTACAACGATGCCATGATGCCAAAATGGCAGGGCATTTTGGATTTGTGAAAACTTTGCATCTTCTTAAAAGACAGTTTTGGTGGCCAAGTCTTAAAAAAGACATTCAAGCATATGTAGCAAGTTGCCCTATTTGTGCATCATCCAAAAGGCCTCCAGGAAAACCTCCTGGACTACTTCAAACTGTAACCAGGCCAGGAACCCCATGGAAAGAAATATCCATGGATTTCATAGTGGAATTACCTGAAAGTTCAGGCAATACTGTTATATGGGTTGTGACTGACCTTTTCTCCAAACAAGTCCATTTTATTCCATGTTCAAAAATACCTCCTCAAAGACTCTAGCAAAGTTGTTTGTACAACACATTTATAGACTTCACGGAGTTCCTGATCGCATCATTTCAGATCGAGGAGTTCAATTCACTTCTCAATTTTGGAAAGAATTTTACGACTCATTGGCTCCGCCCAAGGATTAAGCTCCTCCCATCATCCTCAAACTAATGGAAGCTGTGAACGTTCGAACTCTGTACTAGAACAATATCTGCGATGTTATGTTAACTACCAGCAAGACAATTGGTCTGATCTCTTACCTTTTGCTGAAGTTGCCTACAACAACCCAATTCATAGTAGCACAGGATTTACTCCTTTAAAATAGCTTCAGGTCAAGATTTTGTTCCTATCTCGAACTCCCAAAGGAAGAAACTACTGTTTCCTCTTTGTCAGAATGGATAGATCAAATACAAAGCACATGGAAAATGACTGCAAAAGCGATCGACGCTCACCGTGCGCATAAAAACAAGCAGATAAAAAGGTCCCTGAGAACAAATATCAAGTGGGCGATAAGGTTTATCTTTCCACCAAATATCTTCAAACCACTCAGAAATCTAAGAAACTTGGACCCAAATATGTGGACCTTTCCCATAGTAAAAATCATCAACCCCGTGACGGTACAACTAGATTTACCAAAAACACTTAGAAGAATCCACCCCGTTTTCCATGTCAGTTTGCTGAAACCTGAACACACGTCTACTTTCCGTCCTAACCGTACACCCTCCTATACCAATTCTCATAGAGGGAGAACAACACTTTGAAATAAAAGAAATTTTAGATTCAAGAAAACATAGAAATAAAATTCAATATCTTATTTCCTGGAAACATTTCCCGTTATCCCAAGCTGAATGGGTGAACAAAGAAGATGTTCGTGCATCGGAAAAGATAGCACAATTCTATAAAAAATATCCTGACAAACCCTAACTTCTCTTTTTTCTTTCTAGGACTGACGTCCTTGTTGCAGGAGGGCCGAATGTCAGCCTCCACTCCAATCTTCATATAGTTTTGAATGATTATATCAGTAGATAGAATGTAAAATGTTTATTTCTGTATTATAAACTGTTAAGGAGATGAGATGTATCATACCTCCGTCCAGGGTGAGGGAAAGGAGCCTATTATGAGTGTCGGCTGACATAACAGGGGGAGGGGGAGGGATGATTAACTACTGAGTGTTATCAGCGCGCGCTTTTCTAACCGACACTTCATTCCTAAGTTGACTGACATCCAGAGACCTGTGGAAGAAGATTACCACGAGGGGCCGTGAAGGAGTTGGCATTGGACCAGACCAGCCTGACCTCCTGGAGGAGGAGGGACAATTGGGGGGATATGATATGTTAGCCATATTTTGTCTCAGTTCCAGCTTTGCTTGGCTGCTATCAAGACTGTAAAAGTAAAAGTACTTGTTTTCATTCCAAATGAAGTCAAGGTGAATTCTTTCCTATTTATAGTCGGAGGTAGTCTGACACACACTTTCTTACACATTTTCCACCATCTGCTCACCATTCAGCTTAACATCTAACAATAAAGAATTTCCAATCTTTAATATATTGGTGTAAAAATCTCTTGTTTAAAAACTTATTAAGAAAGGATAAGCCTCCAAAAGTTCCTATAAAAAAATAAATAAAAAAATTCCATATTTGAAATGAAGAAGTTTGCAAGATTATAATAGTTAGTTCTGTTTGCTTAAAAGCCATTCATAAGCTATAAAATCTACCAAAAAGAGAGAAAAAAAATATTCAATAAACTTTTCTTCTTAAACATTGTGATAAAGAAAAAGGTAAAAGGAGAAAAAAAAATCATTAACAATTCTTGTTCATTCCATTTAAAAAAGTAGCTTGTTATGTTCTTCTTCCTTTGTCCTTTTAAAGTTTCGCTTTCCTTTGTATATTGCAAACGCCATTTTAAATCCACTCAAGTTGAAAGTTAGTTCAAAGGAAAGCTATTTAAGAGCTGAAGTTAAGATTTATTACTTGCAAATTCTTGCTAGTCCTCCTACTTTGTTCTGTCTGTGTTGAATTCTCTTTAGAAATAAATCTTGGCACAGAGATGGTCGCGGCTTCTCGTTCTGTATAAACAGAAGCACCCTGGGCACGGAGCTTCGTCAGGCTAAAGGGGAGCTCTCACCCTTCGATCCCCTGGTTAAATTCCAGGGGCTCCCGGGGAGCTCTACCCAAAACCTGACCACTCTTCCCTCCCCCTTCACCCGGGGGAGAGAATTCCAAACCGTTTGACAGCCCATTTACGCTGTCAGGGACGGTTTGACGAAACCCAGGGCAGACGATCCCAAAGGAACGTCCGTGAAGCCTGCGTTGCCAGCGGAAGTCTACACATCTTAACAGCAGCTAGGATTGCATATGCGCAATGTTGGAAAAACCCAGAAACCCCTGCAGAAGATATTATAATAAAAAAAATTCTGGAATGTGCAGAAATGGATAGGTTAACCCTAAAAATTAAAGGAAAAGAAGATTCGGACTATTTCATAACATGGGAACTATTGTCAGCTTTGGAAGCCATACTAGGCCGAAGGCTTCCATGCGCTGCCACAATTCTCCTCTGTGGGAAAGGAGGGGAGGAGGGTGGTAGTGCAAGGGATGATTAGACATAATAACATTTTCTGCCGGTCAAGGTCAGGCTGGGTTCGCATCTGGAGGAGTGGCTGGAGTGATGCTTCGACATGGGACAGTTGAGGATTGGAGCATGTGACCGGCAGAGGGGTCATGAGGGTGGAGATTTTGGGGTTTGTGTTACTGAGGGAGGAACCGGAACCCCCAGTTTTGGTTTTCCTCCAACTGTGCCAGTTTATTTTTTTATTTTTTTATTTATTTTATTTATTTGATTTTTATACCGCCCTTCTCCCGAAGGACTCAGGGCGGTGTACAGGCAAATAAAAACAGACAAGACAATATACAGTATAAAATGCAAGATTAAAAAACTTATTATAATTAGCCTAAAAATTTAAAATGTATAGAAAACTAAAACCCCATTTAAAATTAATAGTAAAAACTATAAAATCAATAAAATTTAAGCCAGCCCCGCGCGAATGAAAAGATGTGTCTTCAGTTCGCGGCGAAAGGTCCGAAGGTCAGGTATTTGGCGTAAACCTGGGGGAAGTTCGTTCCAGAGTGTGGGAGCCCCCACAGAGAAGGACCTTCCCCTGGGGGCCGCCAGCCGACATTGCTTGGCAGACGGCACCCTGAGAAGTCCCTCTCTGTGAGAGCGTACGGGTCGGTGGGAGGCATGTGGTAACAGCAGGCGGTCCCGTAAGTACCCAGGCCCTAAGCCATGGAGCGCTTTAAAGGTCATAACCAAAACCTTAAAGTGCACCCGAAAGGCCACAGGTAGCCAGTGCAGTCTGCGCAGGAGCGGTGTTACATGGGAGCTACGCGACGCTCCCTCTATCACCCGCGCAGCTGCATTCTGGACTAACTGAAGCCTTCGAGTGCACCTCAAGGGGAGCCCCATGTAGAGAGCATTACAATAATCCAAGCGAGAGGTAACAAGTGCGTGAGTGACTGTGCACAAGGCATCCCGATCAAGGAAGGGGCGCAACTGCCGAACCAGGCGGACCTGGTGGAAGGCCCCCCTGGAGACGGCCATCAAATGGTCTTCAAACGACAGCCGCTCATCCAGGAGGACACCTAAGTTGCGCACCCTATCCTTTGGGGCCAATAACTCGCCTCCAACAGTCAGCTGCAGCTGCAGCTGACTGAATCGAGATGCCGGCATCCACAGCCACTCCGTCTTGGAGGGATTGAGCTTGAGCCTGTTTCTCCCCATCCAGACCCGTACGGCTTCCAAACATCGGGACAGCACTTCAACAACTTCATTGGGGTGACCTGGGGTGGAGAAGTACAGCTGAGTGTCATCAGCGTACTGATGGTACTTCACCCCAAAGCCACTGATGATCTCACCCAACGGCTTCATGTAGATGTTGAACAGAAGGGGCGAGAGAATCGACCCCTGCGGCACCCCACAAGTGAGGCCCCTCGCGGTCGACCTCTGCCCCCTGTCAACACCGCTCTGCGACCGGTCGGAGAGATAGGAGGAGAACCACCGATAAACGGTGCCTCCCACTCCCAATCCCCAGCCGGGCGCAGCAAGATACCATGGTCGATGGTACCAAAAGCCGCTGAGAGGTCTAATAGGACCAGGGCAGAGGAATAACCCCTGTCCCTGGCCCTCCAGAGATCATCCACCAATGCGACCAAAGCTGTCTCCGTGCTGTAACCAGGTCGGAAGCCGGACTGGAACGGGTCTAGATAGACGGATTCATCCAGGTATTGGGGTAGCTGGCGCCACAGCACTCTCTACAACCTTCGCAACAAAGCGAAGGTTGGAGACTGGCCGATAATTTCCCAAAATAGCCGGGTCCAAAGAGGCTTCTTAAGGAGGGTCTCACCACCGCCTCTTTCAAGGCGGCAGGAAAACCCTTCCAACAAAGAAGCATTTATAATCCTCTGAGCCAGCCTCGTGTCACCTCCTGAGTGGCCAGTACCAGCCAGGAAGGACACGGGTCCAGTAAACATGTAGTGGCGTGGAGCCTCCCAACAACCTGTCCACGTCCTCGGGAGCCACAGGGTCAAATTCATCCCAAACAGACTCAACAAGACGTGCCTCCTCTCCCTCGCTTGAATCATCCCAATTTCGGTCCAGACCATCCCGGAGCTGAGCGATTTTGTCGTATAGATAACCACTAAACTCCTCGGCACGTCCCTGCAAAGGGTCATCCCACACCTCCTGATGAAGGAGGGAGCGGGTCACCCGAAACAGGGCGGCCGGGCGGTTATCTGCCGACGCAATGAGGGTGGAGGCGTAAGAACGCCGCCTCCTCATTGCCACTAGGTAGGTCCTAGAATAGGACCTAACTAGTGTCCGATCAGCTTCGGAACGACTGGACCTCCAAGTGCTCTCTAGGCATCTTCTCCGGCGTTTCATCTCCCTCAGCCCCTCGGAGAACCAAGGGGCCGGACGAGATCTGCGCCGGGTCAGAGGCCGCAAAGGCACGACACGGTCCAAGGCCCCAGCCGCGGCTTGTTCCCAGGCCGCAACTAGTTCCTCAGTCGTGCCGTGGGCCAGATCCTCAGGGAATGGCCCAAGCTCCGTCAGGAACCTCTCAGGGTCCATCAGGCGCCTGGGATGGAACCAACGTGTAGGTTCCGTCTCCCGCGATGGTGGGTGGCGGTTCGAAGTCTAGGCGAAGGAGAAAATGATCGGACCATGACATTGGTTCTGTTACTAAATCATCTAATATCAGATCATTTAACCACTGACCAGAGATATAAATCAGATCCAGCGTGCCTCCCCCCATGTGCGTAGGGCCATCATTTACTCGAATCAGGTCCAAGGCCGTCATGGAAGCCTGGAACTCCCGAGCTGCAGTCGATAATAAGCCAGCTGATGGCAAGTTGAAATCCCCCATAACTATAAGTCTGGGGGTCTCAACTGCCACAGTGGCAAATAACTCCAGCAGCTCGGGCAGGGCTGTGGTCACGCAGCAAGGAGCCAGGTACGTGATCAGCAAGCCCAACTGATTCCTATGGCCCCACCTCACATAGAGGGATTCACAGCCGGCAATCTGAGGAACAGTGGCCTCCCTCGGCTCTAGATCTTCCATAATGACAACCGCCACCCCTCCACCCCTACCCTGGGCCCTCGGCTGATGAAATGCTTGGAAACCTGGGGGGCACAGTTCAACGAGGGGAACCCCCCCTCTGGCCCCAGCCAGGTCTCCGTAATGCCCATAAGGTCCGCGGACTCCCCCTGAATAAGATCGCAAATCAAGGGGGCTTTATTTGCCACGGACCGGGCATTACATAACATCAACCGAAGATCCAGGCTCTGAGGATCATGGCCGCCCGAGGAACGGGTAGGGACTGAGGGGCCGGAGCACGTGATCACTTTCAAACATCGAGCACGTGCTCCCCACACTCGATACGCCCCCCCTCCCCTCCGCCATATTTGCCTCTCCCACTTACCGTACAGATTGGACCACCCTCTAATCCTGGAACAAACAAATCTTTTACCTATGCTAGTAAAAGAACTTTGAAAGATGTTGGTTTTGGAGTCTTTTCTGCAGGAGGGGTTTTCTGGAACGTTGACATTAAACCGAAACTGCCTTTTGATCATGGTGGCACCCCCCTTCCTGGGGGGCAGTTAGCAACTGGGCCCCAGCATCTGCCAAAACCCTGAGGTGTGTGAGACCCCAGCGAAAAAATGGAGAGGAAAGAAGAAGAAGTCCTAGAGGGGGCAATAGGGCCAGAGGCTCAGGAACTCATTGATATCAGATTCTCCCCATCGGAAGACATAGTACGGAGCCTCGAAGCTGCAGAAACTGCTTGAGAACTAGGAGCGCGGCCCAAGGAATCTGATTCCTGGAGAAGTTGCCATTCCGACCCAACGCCTGAAAGAGGGCCAGAGGTGAGGTCTCCGGAGGAGCGTGGCTTTCCCAGGCGAGCGGAATTCCCCCAACCTACTTTCCAAACACAATGGAGAACTAGAAGACCTGGGGGATTGGGAGATTCAATAGAATGGAGTCTGCCTACCCCCATAAAATCCCAGTCTCTTGCAGATCTCCCAGAAAGGTTTGAATGTTTGGGAGTTGGGAGCCACGTGAGCCCATCCCGCCCCCCCCCCAGAAAAATGGAACTTAACCCATCCTAGGCTCATCTTTCCCCCTTACAAAGAGGGGAAAATTGGGGAGGCTCAAGCCCAATCCGATGACTCCAGAAGGCATCCGATCACCCCCCACGCGCAGCAAGGAATTTACATGTCTGGAATGCACCCAACAAAAATGGCTTGGGGGGTGCAACCCCCCCAACAGACACCTTCCGCCTGCCAGGCCCAGCACTCCCTCCCCCTGCTTCCATCCCCCCAGGCTGGGCGTTCTATCCAGGACAAGGATGGGTCCAATGCCAGTGGCAGCCAGCTGTTCCCACTCCGAACTTCCATGGACCTCCCTGGTTTTCATATGGCCCTTCAGCCAATACATTACAAGGAACTTTGATCCAGCAACCAGGGGAAATTCCACCCCCCTCTGCAACTCAGCAACCAATGCCTGTCTCGGCAGCTGTCCCACCCCCCCCAAAGGGGCCTATTCAGCAACCCGCAACAGCTGTCCCACATATTCCTCCCCAACTACCAGCAGCCCAGCCACCACCACCACCAGCCCCACCTCTCTTCAAAGCAACTTTTGACGGCACACCACACAAACTAGCTTACTTCATCAGCAGAATCTGGGCTCACGTAAATCAATTTGGACATCAATACCGATCAGAAAGAGACTTGATAAATGCCATTTTCGACGGCATGAATGAGGGAGAGGCCTCTGAATGGATTGCCCAGTTCCACAAAGAACATGTTCCAGAATTAAATGATATTGCAGGATTTGTGGCACTGCTCAGAGCCAGATTCGAAGATGAGGACTGTATTGCAGAAAGCGAAGCCACCTTAAAACCAATGAAACAAGGCAACAGACCCTTAAAAGAATTTGTATGGGACCTTAGACGAGTAGCTGGAAACCTCAGCCATTGGCCAAACCGCATTCTCCTCCACTATTTCAAAGAGGCAATCAATCAAGAAGTCAGAAAAGCCTGTAGCATACGGGGAGTACCTAATCAATTGAACGATTGGTACAACTGGTACCTCTGGACAGAGAAATCAACCCCCGCCCCCCCACTTCTACCAAAAAACGCCCCCAAAGACTGTTAGCCAGACCTCCACTCTCTAAATCTGCAACACCCTCAATCCATCAATCACCAACGGTTATAAAATGCTACCGCTGTGGCAAATTAGGACACTGAGCTTCGGCCTGCCTGGCTCCAGCACCCATCCCACAACAGCGCCCAACAACTGCGGCCCGAGGGAAAAAACCTCCAAGGGGAAACACAAACACCACTCGATTCGGAAGACAAGCGGTGGACGTTCCCCTCCCCACTGAAGAAACAAAGGCATCTCCATCGGCTGAAACACCTCCCAACAACCCATCCGGAGAGGATGACCCTATGGTAAGTGCACCCATTCCCCCCTTCATTATTACAGTTAACTTAATAATTCCAGGCACGGGGGAAAGGAAAGAGGTGCAAGCCATTATAGACATCGGCTGTACCAGATGTCTAATAGGGATGGAAGTTGTGAACCAACAAGGCATCAAAACACTAACCTTAAAACACCCAATAAAATTCCATCAAGTCAATGGAACATTAATTGGCGGAGTTCCAGCCACCCAAATTACAGAACTGAACACCTACCCATTGGAAAACATCACAAACTTATAAGTTTCATAGTAATTCCAAAAATATCAGAATCTATTATACTAGGCCTAGCCTGGCTGGACAAATGGGCCCCAAAAATCAAGTGGGAGGATGGGTTCAGAAAAATCATATGGGATGTCGCTCCCTTAAAACCTATCCCCCCCCACCAATAAACAACTGAGGCATGAAACCCACCAGGGGGAGCCAGCAGCCACTGTATCTGACTCACCTCCAGATGAACCATGCATTCCTAAAGCATATATAGATTTGGCAAAGGCCTTCAGCGAAGAGGAATGTAATCTCCTTCCTCCCCATCGGCCTACTGACTGTACAACTGAGTTATAACTTGGCGTACAACTACCAAAGCCCAGAATGTACTCAATGACACTCACAGAAATTACTAATTAAGGAGGTACATCGACACCAACCTAGCCAGAGGGTTTATCGAATCTGCAAAATCACCACTGGCCACACCCGTGTTGTTTAAAGAGAAGAAAGATGGCTCTCTAAGGCTATGCATTGACTTCAGAAATTTGAACTGCCTTTGCATACAAAACACCTACCCATTACCACTAATGAAGGACTTATTAAACCACCTAGCAAAAGGCAAGGTTTTCACCAAACTGGATTTACGAGAGGCTTATTACCGCGTACACATTTGGGAAGGCGACAAATGGAAAACTGCTTTCAACTGCCCCCTGGGCAGTTTCCAGTTCCGGGTCATGCCTTTCGGGCTCCAAGGGATGCCAGCACTCTTCATGCAACTCATCAACAAAACCTTGCATAGCCACTTATATAATGGGGTTCTTGTCTACTTAGACGACATTCTTATATACAGTGAGAATATGGAAGACCATATAAAATTAGTTAGACCGGTCCTGAAAAAGCTCCTAGCTGCCAAACTATACGTAAAGCTGTCAAAATGCGAATTCCATAAGGAATCTTTGGACTACCTGGGCTGTCGGGTATCAAACCAAGGGATTGAAATGGACCCAGGAAAAGTAAAAGTAAAAGGACTGGCAACCCCCGCGCACGCGTAAACAGTTTCAACGTTTCCTGGGATTTGCAAACTTTTACCATCAATTCATCCCTTCTTTTGCGGAGGTTGCTCTCCCGTTGACAGAATTGCTAAAGACTGGTCCGTCTCCTGGCAAGCCAAAACCTAGCCAGTCCCTGGCTTGGACAATGAGCTGTCAAAAATCCTTTGAGCAGCTGAAACACCTGTTCGCAATGGAACCCATTCTCCAGCACCCCGACCCAAGTAAACCATTCATGGTCCAAGCAGATGCAAGTGATGTGGCCATAGCAGCTGTCTTAATGCAAAGAAATGCCCCAAATGACCGAATGCCCTGTGCTTACGTTTCTAAAAAGTTGACAGACACAGAACGCAGGTTGGCGGTTTGGGAAAAAGAAGCTTTTGCTGTACGGTGGGCCCTCCTCTCCTGGAGGCACTTCCTGGAAGGGGTAAAAGAACCATTTGAAGTGTGGACAGACCACAAGAACCTCGAGGCCTTAAGAACCCCTTGAAAACTCTCCCCTAAACAGGTTCAATGGGCTCAATACTTCAAGTGGTTTCACTTCAACCTCAAATACATCCCAGGGGGGCAGAACCTACTAGCTGATGCCCTCAAGAGAAAGCCCCAATTTGACAGTCAATGAGAGGAGATAGTCCACGCTATGATTCTGGAAACCCAACCAGCGGGCCAAGCTCGTGTCAGGGCACAACCACTCCATGGTACCAACATCCCAGAGGGCAGATTGTTGACGGAGCTAAAATCAGCCCTTAAGACAGATGCCTGGCTCAAAGACAACCTAACGAACTTGACCCTAAGAAAAGGACTAGCTTGGAAAGGGAGCAAGATTTATGTAACATCCAGTATGCGGCTTACGGTACTCCACAAAAGCCATGACTCTCGACTGGGAAGCCATTTCAGGTTTTTAAAAACCCTCCATTTGACTAGGAGGCAATTCTGGTGGCCAAAAATGAAAACTGATGTAGAGGACTATGTGAGGAGCTGCGCCACCTGCGCCACCATGAAATCAAGACCAGGGAAACCCCCTGGTCTTCTCCAGACCACGGACGAACCCACAAGGCCGTGGGAAGAAATTGCTATGGACTTCATCGTTGAACTCCCTGCCAGCGGAGGCAATACAGTGATATGGACAGTCCTTGATTTGTTTTCCAAACAAGCCCACTTCACCGCCTGCAGCAGATTACTGTCGGTGAGGAAATTGGTGAAACTCTTCGTGAAGCACATTTACAGACTACATGGCGTTCCAAAGAGGATAGTATCAGACCGCTGAGTCCAGTTTACTGCTAAGTTCTGGAAGGACTTGCTACGGTGCATTGGGTCATCCCAGGGACTTAGTTCAGCTTTTCTTTTTTTTTTATTGAAAAAGTTTTTACAAAAAAAAGCTTTGCCCCCTTCCCTCCCCTTTCCCCTCCCCTTTCCCCTCCCCTCCCTCCGATTTCCCGGAACAAACACAAGGTATAGTTAAAAATAAAACAAACATATGCTAAAAATTTTCCCTCCTAAGTCAATTATACTCCTGCATTTCTCATCAAATCCTAACCTCCCCCAACGCAATCAGAAATAATACATCCTAATCATTCAAAGGCAGTCTGATATCTCTTCATCTGATATCTGTTTTGAATATAGTCAATCCATTTTTTCCATTCATTTAAGTATTTTTCTTGCATATTTTCTTTCAAAAAGGCTGAGATTTTTGCCATCTCAGCCAAATTGGCAACTTTCAATATCCATTCTTCTATTGTAGGTAATTCTTTTTTCTTCCAATACTGTCCTATCAGTAATCTTGCCACTGTTACTAGATTTAAAATCAATTTAGTCTCAATTACTGTACAGTCCGTGATAATTCCCAGTAAAAAAAATTGTGGCAGGAACTTTATCTTCTTTTTCAAAACATTTTGTAAAATCCACCAAATTCTTATCCAAAAAGCCTTAATATTCTTGCAAGTCCACCAAATATGAAAATATGTAGCGTCATCACAATTACATCTCCAACATTTTGCTTGCATATCTGGATACATACACGATAATTTCTTAGGATCTAAATGCCATCTATAAAACATTTTATAAAAATTTTCCCTTAAATTCTGTGCCTGCGTAAATTTAACATTTCTAACCCAAATTTTTTCCCAAGTTTCCAATAATATTGGCTCCTGAAAATTTTGTGCCCACTTTATCATAAAATCCTTTACCAAATCCCTTTCAGAATCTATTTCAAGTAACACATTATACAATCTCTTTATATGCTCCTGAGACTGATTTCTAATTTTCTTTACCAAATTTTCCTCATTCTGCACTATACCAATTTTTTGATCTTCCTTCCATCTAGCACGTAATTGCCCATATTGAAACCAAGTATAATTTTTCCCTTCTTCTTTTAATACGTGCAGAGATTTTAATTGCAAATTACTTCTTTCAATATACAAAAGATCTTTATATATAATCATTTCCCGACTCTGTTCTATATATATTCTCTATTGTATGCCTGGGACTCGCCCACATAGGAACCTTATAATTTAGTTTATAAGAGTATTTTTTCCAAACACACAAGAGAGCAATTCTTAACACATGATTTTTAAAAGCCTTATCCACGTTTTTGTCATAAATTAAATATGTATGCCATCCATATAGCAAGTCATAACCTTCTATATTCAGAATTCTTTCCTCCGTTAGATTAAACCAATCACTTATTGCAGAGAGAGCAGTTGCTTCCTAGTATAATTTAAAATTGGGCATTTTTAAGCCTCCCCTTTCCCGTGAATCTTGAATTATTTTCATTTTAACCCTCGCTTTTTTACCTTCCCATATAAATTTATTAATTCCAGTCTGCCATTCCTCCAAATTTTTATTTTTCTTAATTATTGGTATCATCTGAAAGAGGAATAAAAATCTAGGTAAAACATTCATTTTGATAGCAGCTATTCTCCCCAGCAGCGATAATTGCATTTTTTTCAAAACAATCAACTCCTTCTGAACTTTTTGCCATAACATCTCAAAATTATTCTTGTACAATTTCACATTTGATGATGTAATATAAACCCCTAGATATTTAACCTTTTTTACAATTTCAAATCCTGTTATTTCCTCTAATTTTTCTTTCTGTTGTGTGGTCATATTTTTTATTATCACTTTTGTTTTATGCTGATTTACCTTAAACCCTGAAACATATTATATCATATCATATCAATCAATTATTTCCAACAGAGAAACACTTGAATTTATAGGATTTGTTAAAGTAATCACCAAGTCATCTGCAAAAGCTCTGAGTTTATATTCATATTGTCTAACTTTAATTCCCTCTGTCTCTTTTGATTCTCTTATTTTATCCAGTAATGGCTCCAGAGTTAAAATAAAAAATAATGGTGATAAAAGACATCCCTGTCTTGTTCCTTTCGCAATCTTAAAAACTTCTGTTAAATTACCATTAATTATTATCTGGGCTGTTTGCTCAAGTGGATCCCTCCCAGTGGGACAATGGCACGGGGCTACTGGCACCCCAAGAGTTGGTGGAGAGCCTGGTTGCACCAAGACACATATCGAGCCGAGACAGACGTGGCAAGTGGCCAGTTGTTCCAAGAGCCCCAGATTGCATCAGCCTAGGCAGAGCACACCAGTCTTCGAATGGAGAGCCACAGGCCCCTTGAGATCAGTGAATCCAGGGAGTGGGGCCTCCCTCGGCCTTCAAGAAGTCAATCTCTAGCCATTCTCCCCAAGAGATATGGCCAAATTAGCATCGGCAGCATGGCTCAGCTCCCTCCTAGCAGCCAACCCCGGTGGACTGGGATGACAGCTCAGCTGGGAGCCTTTGCCAGCCAGCAGCCAGGTTCTCTGGGCCAGGCCAGAGGCAAGGTAGCCTTTCTCACCAACCACCCCATTGGCTACCTCCCACGGATCAGATCCTCCCTGGATGAGCATTCTATCCCAGCCAGGGGTGGGTTCAATGCCAATGGATGCCATCCCCAGCTCCCCAGCCATCCCCAATGCCACTGCCAGTGCCTCCAGCCACTCCCCTGCGCTTCAGAGCCACCTTTGATGGGACTCCTGCAAAGCTGGCCTATATTTTGAACTGGATCTGGTCCCACCTTGACCACTATGGGTCTCAGTACCAATCCGACCAGGAAATGATCTCAGCTATTACGGATAACATGGGTGGGGAAGCAGCAGAATGCAGAGCCCAATTACACGATGGAGCCCCTGAACTGGATGACGCTGACGAATTTCTACAGCTGCTGAAGACCTAATTTGAAGACACTGCCCAAGGGCAAGTGGCTGAGGCCAAAATCAAGGAGCTAAAGCAGAGAGGCAGGCGTGCAAAGGAGCTGGTCTGGAAATTCCAGAGAGTGGCGGGAAAACTAAGAAACTGGCTGGAACGCCTTTTCATCCACCATTTCAAAGATGCTCTGTAGCAAGATCTCCAGCAAGCCTGCACCTTCCAAGGAGTCCCCGATCACATCCAGGAGTGGTATCAAATGGCAGTGGCCATGGACCATGAGATCCACTCGCACCAGAAACCCACACCAGAGAAAAAGCCAAAGCAGGCCCTGGGCCCTAACCAGTGTGAAGCAGGCTGACAAGCTGAGACTGACCTCCAAAGCCACCATCAAGTGCTTCAGGTGCGGTCAGCAGGGTCACCGAGCATCAGAGTGCCTGGAACTGGCACCTGCTCCCCAGGCGGAGACCCCGGCTGGTCCCAAGAGAAAGAGAACTCTACATAAACCACTGGAGAAAGGGAAACTTGCATGGCAAAGCACTGAGGTTCCCCACCTCCCTTCACAAGGGGGAGAAACTCCGGCTCCGGAAGACCCACCAGATACTGCCAGTGAAGACAGCAAGGCCAGTGAAGATGACCCAATGATAAGTGAGGCCATCTGCCCCTTTGCCATAAAGTCCCAAATAGTTATGCCCCGAACAGGAGCTCATGGGGACATAGAGGCCATCATAGACACTGGATGCACCAGGAGCCTAATCGGCCTGCCCACTGTCCAGAAGCTAGGGATAGGCACAACGCCCTTGGCGCTCCCCCATACGCTTTGAGCAAGTTGATGGGACATTAATAGGCGGAGCCTCGGCCAATATAGTCACTGAACTCATGAGGCTGGAAATGGGTCGCCTCACTCATATGCTTCGTTGTACCTCCAAAGATGACAGAATCACTCATTCTAGACCTCGCCTGGCTGGACGAGTGGGGCCCTACCATTATGTGGAAAAATGGCTATTGAAAGCAAAGAATAGGAGCGAGCCCACTGTCATTGCCCCCCCAGGGCGAGGCTGGGCCATCAAAGCCCCCAAATGACCCCAACCCGCAGGAGATGGTAGCAGCCACGGTGGACGTGCGACCGGGCTGTCCCCAGGTGCCTAAGGTGCATAGAGACCTGGCAGACACATTCAGTGAACAAGAATGCAATGCCTTATTCCCCCCCCCCACTGCCCCACTGACTGTGCGATAGAATTTGGGTCAGGGGCTAAGCTGCCTAAGCCAAAGATGTACTCCATGACCCTCAGAGAAATGGATGAGTTGAGAAAGTACATCGATGCCAACGTAGCAAGGGGTTTTATCAAGCCCACCAAATCTAGGGTGGGGGGGAGGGGGAGGCTCTGTGCTCTGTGGATTTCTGTGGAATTAATGCCATGTGTGGAAAACACCTATCCTCTACTCCTAATGAAAGACATGCTAAGTCCCCTGGCAAAGGGCAAGGTGTTCACTAAGCTAGACCTGAGAGGCATACTACTGTGTGCGCATTAAAGAGGAGGGGGAATGGAAGACTGCCTTCAACTGCCCATTAGGCAGCTTCAGGTTTAAAGTCATGCTGTTTGGATTACAGGGAACGCTGGTCTTCATGCAGCTGATCAATGAGGTGCTGCATGAACAAGAAGGCTTTAGTCTATCTAACTGACATTTTCATATTCAGCAAGATGGTGGAGGAGCACATCAAGTTAGAACGCCAAGTGCTGAAAAAACCAATAGTTTTATTTTGGTATTCCTCTTGACTCCCAATGACATCAGCCTGCTCACAAGTAATTTTTTTAAAAAAATACAATTAAAATCAAAAGTAGGAAATAAAAGCAAGGTAATAGAGCCAGACTTGAATGGAAAAAATAAAAGAATACAAGGTGGCTTAACTGATCCTTGCCATAGGCCTGGGAGAAGAGCCAAATCTTCTGGCCCTTTGAAAGACCAGTAGAGTGGACGCCATCCAGGTCACAAGCGGAAGATTCCAAATGGCAGGCATTACAATAGAGGTGGTATATTTCCGGGGTCTTGATAGATGGCAATGTTTAATTGAAGTAACCCGGAGTACCCCAATCCTGCCAGATTGATTTGTAGAGATGGTACTACAGATATGCATTTAGGAACTGGTACTCACGGAAATGTTAGTATCCTTGTTAAGGATGACTTGTAGAAGATGGGGAGGAAGAATTGGCGGAGATTTGAATTGCTCTTCAGGCCGATATACATACATATCTTGGCCATAAATTCCAGGAGGGGAGCCAGAAAGTTCTATTGAAAATTAAACAGTGTGAGTAAAGAAACCAGCTCATTGCAGGCTTCCGGTGGCGCCACCTCTTCGCTGAGTTCCTAATTAAGGGGCTCCGTACTGAACATCGTAAAGCCAGGAAAAGCCGGCTTTAATCTCTTTCCCTGGATGAAAGGGAAAAGATAAGAGCAGCAGGGAAGTGTTGGTAGACCTCCCCAGGGGCTTTGTTTTTAATTAAGCAGAGCCCTGAAGGGTTGACGGTCCCATAAATATTCCTGCCATGCTCCGACTTCAGTGCGTGCCTGCGAAAGCAGGAAAAGAAGAAAGTATCCATCTCTGCTAATTGTCTTATCTTTATGGATCTCTTTAAGCAGACGGAATGAGTGCGAGCGAACAATTACTGGATTGCATGTATTTTTGATCTCCTGATTTCTACCTTTTAAAAAAGAGAAACTTTTTTTTCTTTGTTTTAATTGACTCTTAAAGATGGCGCCTGAAAGGGAGTGAAAGTGACGAATGGCATTTCAAACAGCCTGTGTAACTAAGAAGATAAGAAATGTTATGTGTGGATTTTAATGAAGTGAAGTGAGCTCTCCTATACCTAAAGGGGAAAAGAGAAGTTTCTAGACTTATATTTTGTGAATTTTAAAAACTGAAATGGCTACTAAACCACCTAAGACTGGGGGTAGAAGGGGTTCTGAACCAGCTTTAGAAGATCTGATTAAAGAGCAAGGGAAAGTGTCTGAAGAAAGGTTTAAGGAGATTATGGATAATAATGAGAAAATAAGAGAAGAAATAAAAGAGAATAATAAAAAAATAAGAGAAGATATCTTGATGGCTTTTCAAGGTTTGGCAAAAAGACTGGAGGTGGTGGAGGAGGAGGTGCAAGAAATTGTTCAGTCAAATCAACAAATAGAAAATAGAATGGGGGGAATGCAAATCAAATTGGACAAAAATGAAGATCAAGTGGTGGTGATGCAGTATAGAATGATGGAAGGAGCTCTGAGAATTAGGGGCTTGAATGAGGAGAAAGGGGAAGATTTAAAAAATTTTTTATCAGAAGCTTTGGCTGAATTTATTGAACTTGATCCACAAGAGGTTGCTTATCAAATTGACAAAATTTATAGAGTTAATTCTTGGATTGCTAGGCAAAAGAAACTTCCTAGAGACATTGTGGTTTATTTTTTGAAAAGAACAGTGAGGAATCAAATTTTGCAAGTTGCTTTTCAGAAAAACTTGAAAATAGGAGAACAGGAGTTGAAGGTTTTGAAAGAGATTCCTCCCAAGATGTTAAGGGATAGAAAGGACTTTACATTTTTTACACAAGAACTTAAGAAATACCAGATTCAATTTAGATGGGAGGTTCCAGTTGGTTTGACAGTGTATTATCAAGGAAGGAGATATCGTATTGACAGTGCTTAAGGCCAAAGACTTTCTTTCTACAGTGCTGAAACTTGAAATAGAAATAATAGAAAAAAGAATTCAAGAGACTCAAATGGGTGTGGAAGCTGAGGTGATTCCAGTGATGTTACCATCTGAGGAACAACCACAAGAACAAAGACTGACGAGGGGAGCCCTTAAGCGTAAAGAAAAGGAGCAACAAACTCAAAGTAAAGTTCAGGATTCTGCTACAGAAGCGGTGGGAGGAGCACGGCCGAAGATACGGGAGGACGATCTTCAGTTGATTGCTCAAAAGCTTCAGCAGCCCAGTAATGGCAAATAAAATCTTGACTTGGAATGTCAATGGTTTGAATTCAGCTCAGAAGAGAAGAAAAATATTTCATTATTTGAAACAATTTAAAAATGATGTTATTTGCTTACAAGAAACGCATATTAAACTATCAGATCAAAAGTACTTAATAAACTCAAAGTTAGGTAAACATTTTGTTGCTTCAGCTTTGGAGAAAAAACATGGCATAGTGGTTTATTTGAGAAAAGATATACCAGCCAAGTTAATAGAGGCAGATATTCACGGAAGATATATTGCTATTGAACTTACAATAGAAACAAAAAGGACTCTCTTGTTTGGTATATATGCACCCAATCAGCAACAAGAAAAATTTTATAGAATGTTATATGATAAGTTGATTCTATGGGATTATAAATCGTGTATTATATTGGGAGATTGGAATGGAGTAATAGATACACGAAAGGACAAGAGAATTTCTTCCAAGAAGATACCTGCATATGCAAAGCTGCCTAAATCCTTTTTTGATATGATAGAAGATTTCGAGTTAAGAGATGTATGGAGACTGGAATTTGGAGGAAAGAGACTATACTTTTTCTCTGATAGGCATCAATCCTTCTCACGTATTGATTTTATTTTAATTTCTAATGATTTGCTTTTTAGGGTGAAGAAAACTAAGATATTTCCAAGATGTTTGTCTGATCATAGTCCTGTTTGGATGGAATTGCAATATGGAAAAGAGGGTAGAAGAACTTGGAGATTAAATGAAAATTTGTTTAGATATCAGGATAATGTAAATCAATGTAAAAAGCAGATGAAAGAATTTTTTGATTATAATTTGAATAATGAAACATCGATAGAAATGGTTTGGGACGCCAGTAAAGCTTTTATGAGAGGTGTATTAATATATCTTAATAATAGACAGAGAAATAAGCAACAAAGACAGCGTAGGTATCTAGAAGAGGAAATTTATAAGAAACAACAATTATTAATACATAATCCACATGATCAAAAACTTAAAGATGCAATAAAGTTACTACAGAATCAATTTAATATGATAATGGCTGATCAGGTGGCAACAAATATACAATATGCCAAACATAATACTTTTTGTAACGCAAATAGGTGGTTAGCATACACCTTAAGGAAAAGACAAAAACAACGTACTATAGAAAAAATAGAATACAAAGGTAAAGAGAGATATCAACAGGATAAAATTAAAAAAGCTTTTTTAGAATATTATACAAATTTATATCTTAAAGATAATATATTGAATAGGGATATTGATAATTATTTGAAGGAATATAAGGTTAAAAATTTAACTTTAAAACAAACAGATGAACTGAATCGGCCTATAACCTCTGAAGAAATTATTTTGGTAATTAAACAATTAAAAATGGGGAAATCTCCTGGTATGGATGGGCTTACAGTTAGTTATTATAGGAATTTACAGGATGAGATGTTGGTCCACTTAAGGAATTATTTAATCAGATACAACTAGGAGGGGGAATTCCCCCCTCATGGAGAACCTCTTTTATTTCATTGATACCAAAAGAGGAACAGGATTGTTCTAAACCTGGGAATTATAGGCCAATCTCACTTTTAAATAATGATTATAAGATTTTTGTTAAAATAATAGCTAATAGATTAATGTTGATTCTGCAGCGAAGAATTCATAATGATCAATCTGGATTTATAAAAGGGAGACAGATGAGGAATAATGTTAGGCAGATTGTTAATTTACTGGAGTACTTAGAAAAGAAAAATTTTATTCCAGCAGCATTTATTTTTCTCGATGCAGAGAAAGCTTTTGATCGATTGCATTGGGATTTTTTATTTAAATTAATAGAAAAGATGCAATTTGGAGATGGTTTTTTAAGAATAATTAGGGCAATTTATGGAGAGCAAACAGCACAGATTATAATCAATGGTAGCTTAACAGAACCTTTTAAGATTGCGAAAGGAACAAGACAGGGATGTCCTTTATCACCATTATTGTTTATTTTAACTCTAGAACCATTATTGGATAAAATACGAGAAGTAAAGGAGATAGAGGGAATTAGAGTTAGACAATATGAATATAAGCTAAGAGCTTTTGCAGATGATTTGGTGATTACTTTAACAAACCCTATAAATTCTAGTAAATCTTTGTTGGAAATAATTGATCAATATGGGAATGTTTCAGGGTTTAAGGTAAATCAGAAAAAGACAAAAGTGATAATAAAAAATATGGCCAGACAACAGAAAGAAAGACTAGAGGAAATAACAGGATTTGAAATTGTAAAGAAGGTTAAGTACTTAGGGGTCACATCGTCAAATGTGAAATTGTATAAGAATAACTATGAGGTTTTATGGCAAAAAGTTCAGAAGGAGTTGATTGTTTGGAAAAAATTGCAATTATCTTTGCTGGGGAGAATTGCTGCTATTAAAATGAATGTTTTACCTAGATTTTTATTCCTCTTTCAGATGATACCAATAATTAAGAAAGATAAGAATCTTGAGGAATGGCAGAAGGGAATTAACAAATTCATATGGGAAGGTAAAAAAGCTAGGGTTAAAATGAAAATAATTCAAGATTCTCGGGAAAGGGGAGGTTTAAAAATGCCTAATTTTAAATTATATTATGAAGCAGCTGCTCTCTCTGCAATAAGTGATTGGTTTAATTTAACAGAGGACAGAATTTTGAATATAGAAGGTTATGATTTGCTATATGGATGGCATGCATATTTAATTTATGACAAAAAAGTGGATAAGGCCTTTAAAAATCATGTGCTAAGAAATGCCCTTCATGTGTTTGGTAAAAATACTCTTATAAACTAAATTATAAGGTTCCTATATGGGCAAGTCCTAGACATACAATAGAAAATATAAATATAGAACAGAATCAGGAAATGATTACATATAAAGATCTTTTGTATACTGAAAGAGGTAATTTGCAGTTAAAATCTCTGCAAGTATTAAGAGAGGAAGGGAAAAATTATACTTGGTTTCAATATGAGCAACTACGTGCTAGATGGAAGGAAGATCAGAAAATTGGTATAGAGCAGAACGAGGGAAATTTGGTAAAGCAAATTAGAAATCAGTCTCAGGAGCATATAAAGAGATTGTATAATGTGTTACTTGAAATAGATTCTGAAAGGGACTTGGTAAAGGACTGTATGATAAAGTGGGCACAAAATTTTCAGGAGCCAATATTATTGGAAATTTGGGAAAAAATTTGGGTTAGAAATGTTAAATTCACGCAGGCACAGAATCTGAGGGAAAATTTTTATAAAATGTTTTATAGATGGCATCTAGATCCTAAAAAAATATCGTGTATGTATCCAGATATGCAAGCAAAATGTTGGAGATGTAATTGTGATGACGCTACATATTTTCACATTTGGTGGACTTGTAAGAACATAAAGGCCTTTTGGATAAAAATTTGGTGGATTTTACAAAATGTTTTGAAAAAGAAGATAAAGTTCCTGCTGCAATTTTTCTTGTTGGGAATTATTACGGATTGTACAGTAATTGAGACTAAATTGATTTTAAACCTAATAACAGCAGCAAGATTACTAATAGGACAATACTGGAAGAAAAAAGAAGTACCTACAATAGAAGAATGGATATTGAAGGTTGCCAATTTGGCTGAGATGGCGAAGATATCAGCCTTTTTGAAAGACAATACGCAAGAAAGATACTTAAAGGAATGGAAAAAATGGATTGAATATATTCAACGTAGATATCAGACTAAGAGTTATCAGACTGTTTTTGAATGACTATGATGTATTATTCTTGATTGTTTTTGGGGGAAGTTAGGAATTGATGATTGTAGGGGTATAATTAAGTTGGGATGAAAATTTTTTAGCATATGTTTGTTTTATTTTTAACTATACCTTGTGCCCGTTCCGGGAAGTCGGGGGGGGGGAGGGGGGTTGTGAAGGGAGGGGAGAGGAGGGGGGGAAAGGGGGAAAATTTTTTTTGTAAAACTTTTTGAATAAAAAAAAAAAAAAAAGAAACCAGCTCATCATTTTTAATGTTCATGCTAAAAGTGGAAGAAAAGTCACCTCGATAGGAAGTCTCTGAACTTTCAAGGGAGTCAACTTTTAAAGCATCAAACACTTCAAAATCTGATTTTTTGACATGAATCAGATTGTTTATTGTTCCCATCTGACTGGTCACTACAGGCTAAAAAAAAGAAGACAGAATTAAGAATTTATATAAACTCAAATGCTCACAATTGAGAGATTTTGCTCACAAAACAAGAACTGTATAAAGGCTGTCCTGATCATGTTCACATTCTAGATCCAACTCCATAATGCCCAATCTTTACATTTCAGACTGGAAAAGAAGGAAGCGTACCAGTTTTAATTTAGTTCAAACTCTGTTTTAGCTGTGAACTCACTATGGGGACTTTCTTTCTCATCTTCTTCAATAAGATTAACCAGGAGATGATGGATACCCATGTTTTCCCGAAATAAGGTCAGGTCTTATTTTCTTTCAGGCCCCAAAATAAGCACTAGGGCTTATTTTTTGAGGTGTCTTATTTTTTTCCCCCATGTATGGGAGGCCTACTTCTCCTTGCTCACAGTGGGACAGGAGACTGCAGTGTGCCAGAGGCAGAGGGTTGGACCTGTCCCACACGCCACGCGCCAGCTTACCTTGCAGCCAGGTCACCCATGCTCTGATTCCTGTCTTGCATTGTGGCAGCTGCTCCAACAGTCCCTGTTGTGACCCAGGCCCAAGTAGTTATTACCAGACACAATCAGTCCTAAACAAACATATTTTATTAGAGCAGCTGAGAATTACTTCATTCTCACCATAGTCCAAATTAAGTCCAAAACAAAGTCCTTCAGAAAAAATCCTTCTGCTTTATCACAAACCTTTGTTTTCTCTGGCACCCTGCCAAACGCTTTTTTTGCCAAGAACCCCATGAAGTTCAGAAACAGAAGACAAGAAACAATTGTAGCAACGTTGCTTTCCTACAAAAAACCCAAGAGCCATGGCTGCTCTTTTAAGCCTTATCGGGGGGGGGGGGATCATCTCCTTGCCTTACTCCCGAGTCATCCCTTTTGCTTTAGCTGCTCTTGCCTTCTGGCAGCTCTTTGCATATGTGAACTAGGAACAGGCTCCTCCTGTTCCTCTGCCTCTCTGCTGTTCATCTCTGGAGTCCACGCATTGCTCCCAGATGGCCCTGGCCTCATCTCTGCCTCCAAAGCAGAGCCCTTGTCCGGGCCTTCCCCTGACCCATTGTCCTCCTCAGCCTCGCAGGCTGCTAGTGGATCACAAAAGCCCCATCCAGAAGGAACCCATGGGGCTGCTGGTGTTCTGCTTGCTTACGGCTGCAATGGAGGGCCGATCTAGCGTCAGGGATGGCTATAACACAATGTTCATTATCGACTTTATTTGAGATTCCTAGCTGCAATATACAGCAAAGCTAAAGTTGATCCCAGCCGCTTCTCTCTGCTGTAGTGCCTCCTGGATGTGGCTTACAGCTCTGAGCCTGAAGTGGTGAGAGGCAAGGGCTTTCTTTCTGCCTCACAGAAGCAGAGACAGGCAGGAAGCCTGAGAGCAGACAGTGCCCCAGCATGGTACTCTCCCCTGAGGGCTGCCTGCTTGGCCTCCCCTCCATCTCAAGTCCCACATCCAGCCCATGGCCAGGGCACATGCCGCTTCTGGGCTAGTCCAGCTGGTGGGTAGGCAGCCCTCAGGGGAGAGCACTGTGCTGGGACGCTGTGTGCTCTTGGGTCTCCCGCTTGTCTCTGCTTCTGCGAGGCACAAAACAAACCATAAAAGTCTTTGCCCATGCCCTCCTGGGGCCCTGGTCTCGGCACAGATTCGAGCACGTTCTATGTGGATTACGAAGAGCCCGAAGCTGGTCACCAAGGCAGCTCTCACCTCCCACCACTTTGGGCTCAGAGCTGTAAGCCACGTCCAGGAAGCACTGTGGCAGAGAGAAGTGGCCGGGGTCAACCCTAGCTTTGCTCTCCATTGCAGCTAGGAATCTCAAATAAGGCCAAGAATAAACGTTATATTGTAGCCAGAAAACAACATTGGTAGCTTTGTCTTCTGCTTCGTCTATGTTTTGCCTTTATTTTCGTGACTTGTGAATGTTTGCCAAGAAAGGCCTTTGGCAGTTTGTCTAATTGGACCAAGGTTTGCGAGAGAATTGAGGAATTTGTGTAGGGAGGCATTTGTTTTAATTTGAGTTAAATGATGCTGGGAATGAAATAATTCTCAGCTGTTTGAATAAAATTTGTTTATTTTTTCATGGACTGAGTTTCTTACTACCTACTTGGGCCTGGGTCACAACAGCTACAGCCAGTGGCTATCTCTAGCAGACCATGGGAGGAAATCGCCATGGATTTCATAGTGGAACTGCTGGAGAGTAATGGGAGCAACGTAATCTGTGGTTCATCTGTTTTCAAAACAAACGGACTTCATTGCATTCCCAAAGCTTCCCTCAGCTCAGAAGTTGGCCAAGGTGTTCATTCAGCACATTTACTGGCTGCATGGGGTCCCAAGGCACATCATTTCAGATTGGGGAGGAGGTGCAGCTTACAGCAAAGTTTTGGTGGGGGTTACTAAAGCAAATAGGATCATCCCAGTTTGGGGTTCCATCTGTGCAACAATGGGGTGGAAGAAAAAACTAATGCAATGGTGGCTCAATAGCTATGTTTCTATGTAATCTATCAGCAAACCAACTGTACTGGATTCACCCTTTTTAATGTTACCACAGGGGTTGAATTTGTACCAATGGCAGAGTTTCCGAGGGAACCTCCTCCCTAGATAACAATAGCTGAATGGATGGATACCTTGAAAGCTGCTTGGGAAGCATGAAGAAAGCCTTGAATAAGGTCAGGGAGACAGGCGTATGAGAAGAGAGCCCCTCAGAAGTTGAGAATCGGGGACAGAGTTTACCTGTCTACAAAATACATAAAGCTGAATCAACCTTGTAAGAAATTGGATCCTAAGTACCGTATTTTTTGGCATATAAAATGCACCTTTTTACCCCCCAAAAGACGGTGAAAATCTGGGTGTGTCTTATATGCCGAATGTAGCCCCGCCCACCTGCCGCCTCCCACCCTTCGGAGGTTGTTGGCTGAAAAGCCTATGTGTGGAAAGCGGCTGCTGTTTCGGCATCAACATAGCCATGGTAAGAGCGCTCTTTGCGAGCCAGGCTGCCCAAATCCTTTTGAAGAAGCAGCGACAACACTCGGCTCTAGGACAGCTGATAGGCCTCCCCTCCAGCTCGTTGAGCATGGGAGTGCCTAGCACAGTTACAGCCGCAGCAGGAGCGCTCGCTTCGAGCCAGTCTGCCTCAGCTGCCATTGACAGCTTACGACGCTACTCAAAGGCAACGCTTCGGGCAATGGGGGAGAAAAAAGAGCGTCGCCTCCCTTCATGGCGTTTTCCGGCATTTTTTTCCTCAATTCACTGAAGCAATTTGCAAAGCCACGCGCCCTCCTCCTTTTCTGCAAATTGCTTCAGAGAATTGAGAGAGAAAAACGCCAGAAAACGCCATGCAGGGAAGCAACGCTTCGGGCAATGGGGAGGAAAAGAGTGTTCATGTTTTTTTCCCTCATTTCCCGAAGCGTTGCTTCCCTGCATGGCATTTTCTACCATTTTTTTCTCAATTCTCTGAAGCAATTTGCAGAAGGGTTGGAGGAGGGCACGCGGCTTTGTTGAAATGGCCCACCCACAGCTCTCATCCACTGCGTAGGGCAACAGGACGCATAGGTGGTAGGCAGCAGGGCTGTGAGTGCAGCTGGAGTTCCTGGCCACGGATCTCCAACTGGGCCTGGGCGGCAGAGCTGAGCAACGGCAGTTCAATGGTCATTCTCCCCACTCGCGGGGGATTGGGCTAGGCGCCGAGTCCCGGCTGTTGTGATATCCCTGAAGGTCCACGTAGGAGCAGTGACGGAGACTCCACTGCGAAGTGATGGCAGGCAGGGCTGGATTGGGTGGAGGGGATCTTGGAGCTTCGTACTGCGGGCTGGGCAGCGGATAGATGTAGGACGAAGGGAAAGGCAGCAAGGGGGAATTGTCTGACTCTCCAGCCTCTTCTGGGGGTGGTCGAGCTCCTGTGGCCAGCGGTGTCTGGAGCAGCATGGCCTGCAGGACGCCCTTATACTTGATGCGATTGAGGGGGATGGCGCTGGTGTGGTCCAGTTGTGGGGAGAAATTTCACCAGGTGGCAGAATTGGATCATGCGGCCAGCCAAGCTCAGGGTGCGTGGGTGGAAGACGACATCGTAGATCAGGTGGCGTGGCCCACATGACTGTTTGGGGCTCAGTTCCTCGCAGCACGGTGCTAAGGAGTATGGCAGTAACCAGCAGAAACCTTCAGGATCTGGCCAAAACTCCGGCCTCCCAATTAGCCGGTTGCTGCAGATGTTGATGTAACAGTGCCGGCTACCAGCCTGGCTCGTGCGCAGGACCCAAGACATATGTATTTGATACATATGTATTTCAGGCTACCCAATCTGGGTTGCAAAAATTTGAACTGCTGAAATCTTTATGTACTCCCTTCTGGGAATCACTAGACTTTGAAAGCACAGCTAGTGTAGCCCTTGTGTTTTATTGTTTTAAATAACCTGCAGGTTCTCCAAATATTTCTGAACTCCACTCCCCATCAAATCCAATCAGCATTGATAGAGATAAATGCTAGGAACTGCCTTTTTACATAATTAATATTAACCAGTTAAATATTAATTGATCTTAATTGTGAATAGCAATCATATTAATTAAATCAGTTTGGCACAAAATTTTACACACATTTTAAAAAACAAGAAAAAAAGAATTCTGCCTCGGTCTACCAGCATCAAGATCATGGTAGGCAGAGACAGAATTCTTTTTTGCTTGTTCCCCCCCCAAATTAAGGTGCGTCTTATACGCCGGTGTGTCTTATACACCGAAAAATACGGTACATAGGTCTGTTCCCAATTGTTCGGATCATAAACCCATTACAGTGGAGTTACAGTTGCCTAAAGTACTCAGATAAGCCCACCCAGTGTTTCACTGCAGCTTATTGTAACCCTTCCAGGGATCCAAATTGAGGCAAATCAAGGACAAGCCTCTACCTCCTGTGATGGTGGTGGGGGAACACTATGAGATAAAAAGGATACTGGACTCAAGATAGTTTAAGGGGAAATTACAGTATTTAGTGCAGTGGAAAGGATACCCCTAAAATGATGCAAAGTGGGTAGGTGCCCAAAATGTTAGCGCAGACAAGTTAGTGGAAAAGTTCCATGCAAAATACCCCAAAGGAATTAGTGAAGGCTAAGACCTAGAGTCCGGAACGACTAGCACATATGTGTGAGGGGAACCTTTATCATTAAGACCACCTAAGCAACAATAATTAATCTGTGTTTAATATTTTCCAGGTGCCCTTTTCCTTCAAGGGATCCGCATGTCAAGATTGAAGCACTTTGCTTCTTTCAAACCTAATGCTTTTCAACTTGCCAATGAACTAGGGGGTGGGACCATTCTCCTAACAAAAGACTGTCTCATAATTGGGCAATGTGATCAACTAGGGGTGGGAGAAGGAGAACGTTTGTTTAACTGGGCAAGCATTTGCCTGGGAAAACAGCTGGTTTCATTTCTTCAGTACCAACATGGTGTATCCAATAAAATTTTACTTTGGAGAATTCAATTCTCCCGAAAGTGTTTCCTTTTTTTGGGTTTACTAACTGGACAGTTGACATTTGATTTGCATTCCAATCGGAGTGTTCTCTGCAGTTATCATTATCTTTCATTTCTTGATGTTAAGGTGTAGTCCAAATTTTTCTCTTTCATTGTTGACTCTCAGGATTAACCACTCCAGATCTTCCTTGCTTTCTGCAAGCAATGTTGTATCATCTGCATATCAGAGATGGTTTGATATTCCTACTGCTAATTTTAGCCCCTATGGTAGATTGCTGCAAATATCCATTTCTCTTAACTATTCCTGGGTACATGTCGAATAGTATAAATGATAAGATGCAACCCTGCTGAGTGCCTTTTAATTCTGTACCATTTTGTTTCTCCAGATTCCATCCTTACAGTGGCTGCCTGATCAGAGTACAATGATTGAATGAGCTGGATGTGGGGTGGTAATATTCCCAGTTCTTTGAGGCAATTCCAGAGTTTATCATGGTCAACACAGTTGAAGGCTTTGTATAGTCAATGAAGCACACGTACAGATCTTGATCTTAACCATACCATATTTATATTCAGCTGCTGAAAAATAGTATCTGGTATATGGGTCAAATTACCCAATTCAGAAAATTCTCTCTTCCATATCAAAAACTACTAGAATTTCCAGTGGAATCCTGCCTAACTCGACAAAGAAATGAAAACTAACTGGATGATCACTAAAACTCAGTACTAATGATTGCAAAGGAAGTGATTGATGATTGCTCTTCAGTTCCTATGGTATCTTTGCAATTATCTATATTCACAAGAATGCCCTTATCACAGAAGGCCATTTGCAGCTTGGAATGCTGACTTATTTAAATCTGCATACACAGCATCAAGAAAGCAACTTTTCATACTGTCAGATCTGCTCCAATCTGTTCCCTTAGGAAAGACCCTCGACTACACTAGTTAAAGCAGAGGGTTCTTTTTGGTGTAGGCTGCAGTAAAGTCTAGCTCTGAATTTTCTTGCACTTACAAGATACAGAAAGGTTTGGCTACAACCCATCCCTCCCTCCATGACCAGTATGTTTCAAGCTAATTGTGTGTGTGTGTGTGTGTGTGTCTGCACCTTCTCCACATGACTTCCCTCCCAAATCTGTCTCAGCTTGGGTCCGCCTTTTAATCCCACTCTTTTGCCTACCCACCACTCATCTGGCTCCCTCTATTTTCCCAGTGGGAAAAGGTTCTCTTTTCCTTTTGCCTGGGTCCTCTGAATCAGCTGCACAGATTCACTCTTCAGTCGTTCCCTCCCCAAGTTCAAGGAAGGTGGCTGCCTTTCGCTTCTCCTCCAACCCGTTTTTCACTTCCCCATCTCTCCTACACTGGAAGTTGAATGAAAACCAGACGTGTTCCAGAAAACACAGATTCATCATAATTGGTTTGTCGAACTCAATAAAAAAGTAGCTACCGGTTCTGCTGTACTGGTGTGAACTGACTGAATCCCACCACTGGAATTGGCCCATTCCATTTCTGAGGAGGGAGTCTTCCCAAGCTATCAAGTACTGGGTTTTTTCCCAATGCATAGGACAATCCAAAATGTCATTGACTTCAAAATGCTGTTCTTCCTTGATCATAATGGAGTTGGGAGGTGGTTGCAATTCGAGACAAAGGGAAGATGCGATTTCTGGTTTCAATAGACTTCAATGAAAATCAGGTGTACCTGTTTGAGCGTTTTTGGCAGCTCAAGTTCTACAGTTAATAATCCTTTTAATCGGGAAAGGTCCAACATATTTTTGCCCCAACTTTTGGATGGTTGTCTAGATCGTATGAATTTGTTATATAGACCTTGTCTCCCATCTTAAAGTCTTCTGGCTTAATGCGCTTTTTAGCAGTCTGTTTTTGTATGCTTCCCTAGCTTCATCAAAAACTTTTCTCACCACTGGCCAGGTGTTCTGTAATTGGCAATTAAATCCTTCAGTAATGCAGTCAACAGAATGACCTGAGGTAATTCAGTGATAGATACAAAGTCTTGTCCTATGGCCACTTGGAGTGACCCTGGTTCTACTGTGTACTGGTTGTCTACAACCTCCACAAAAGGGAGAAGATCCGTCCAATTGTCTTGTTGATAATTAATAACATTTGAAGTACTCCTCCATGACACCATTTGTACATTCACTGGCACCATTAGTGGCTGGATGATGCAAGGAACTGAGGCCGAGTGATCCCCAGAAATTCCTGCCAAAACTGCAAAGTGAATTGGGCTCTATGATCTGAGATTATTCTTTCTGAAGCACCATGCAGCCAGTAGATGTGCTACATGAATAGCATATCTGCTACATGAATAGCTAAAGTGTGCATGAAGGGGATTTTTTGATAGGGTATAAAATGCACTTGCTTGGAAAATAAATTGGTTATCACCCAAATCAATGTATTATCTGATTTTTTGGGCAGTTCTACTATAAAGTCCATTGATAGCTCTTTCCATGGAGTTTAGCTTCTGCTACTAGCTGGAGAAGACTGGGTGTTTTCCCTTATCGCCTTTTGGCAGAGGCACAGATGTGGCAGCTAGCCACATAGCTCTCTATGTCCTTCTTCAGTGATGGCAACCAAAATTGTCACTTGATTAGGTGCAGGATTTTTTTTAATAGTTTTATTTATAGTTTTTTTAAACATCCATAAATGCTTGGTGAACAGTGTATTGTCTGGGTCAATACATTTTAAACACAGTACAATAATATTATTGAGATATGCATAATCATAACCTTTCAACTTCTAACATTTGTGTATACATGATAATTATGTGTTCTGTTATGTAACAGTGTAAAGGTAAAGGTTCCCCTCGCACATACGTGCTAGTTGTTCCCAACTCTAGGGGGCGGTGCTCATCTCCGTTTCAAAGCCAAAGAGCCAGCGCTGTCCAAAGACGTTTCCATGGTCATGTGGCCGGCATGACTTAACGCCAAAGGCGCACGGAACACTGTTACCTTCCCACCTAAGGTGGTCCCTATTTTTCTACTTGCATTTTTTACATGCTTTCAAACTGCTAGGTTAGCAGAAGCTGGGACAAGTAACGGGAGCTCACCCCGTTACGCAGCACGAGGGATTCGAACCGCTGAATTGCCAACCTTTTGATCAACAAGCTCAGCATCTTAACCACTAAGCCATTGCATCCCTATATATCAGTATACTATTTTCCCAGTTTCTACTTTCTACCTCTTTTTTCTACCTCTTAATAAGATAGCCACGCTATTATCTCTATCCATCATCTCTTGTCCTTTTTAGAATTTCAATTCTTATTGACTTTTTGGTAAATCTTTCATGCTTTTCCCTTGGGAACTTGTAATTCTTACATCACATTTATTTAATCTGCCACAACACCTATCTCTGCTGGATCTCTAGAGTACCCATCCATAGTTCTTTCATCATTTTAAAGAGAACTTTCTTTTTATTCTCTTCTATGTTTTGAATTCTTACAGCAGTGATGGCGAATCTTTTTGGCACTGAGTGCCAAAAAGGGAGTGCACATGCATGCACGTATGCATGGTACCAAGTGCTAAAAAGGGAGCACTTTGCACGCATGCTCATCATGGCCACAACCAGGAAGAGGAGTTGCCCAGGGGGCATGCACACACCAGATAAGGTAGTTCCGGTAAGCAAGTCTTCCAGTTATTGCCACGCATGTGCACATACTGATCAGCTGGCCGCCCACATGCTTACGGCATACATGCTTACACACGTGTGTCCGGCCAGATGCTCCCTGCCCAAAGAGGAATCCGCAGTTCTGCATTGGAGGCTGGAAGTGTTTATCTCGGACTTTTGAGATGGGAGGGCCCAGAACAAGGGGCAGCACCAATGAGAATTCACCATGAACATCATCGGTCTCCAGGCAGAGTGCTTTGGGACTTCACCTGAAGGAGGAGAGACAAGTTCTGCAGAGAGAGAGAAGTGGCAAAAGTGGGAGGGGGGATCTTGGCCTGAATAACCAACTTGGGCTTCTCTGTGCGGAACTCTTTCCTCCACTAGGGGAAGTCAAGGGAGACTCTGCCCGGAGACTGATGATACCACAGAATGGAGAACTCCCATTGGTCCTCCTTCTTTCTGGACACTCCCAATTCCAAAGTTTGAGGAAGCCCCATTCCCGGCTCACAGACCAGCTCTTCCGGTTTCCGGGACTGCTGCATATACAAAGGCCAGCTGATCATCATGTGTGCATGTATGCCAGAAACCCGGAAGAGGAACGGGCAACACCGCGTATGCTAGGTAACATGGCTCCACATGCTACTTTGGGCACATGTGCCATAGGTTTGCCATCACGGTCTTAGAGGATAATGTATCTGTTCCGTTTTGAAAATTATTACTATCTCTTCCATATCTATGATCTTTGAATTTATCTCCTCTATTTTTTCCTCAGCTTCTGGTTTCTCCTCTATTTTTTGAATTTTTTTGTTCATCTTTTATTATTGTTTGCTGGGGTTTTTCTAGTCTCACGTCTGTATCCTGCATCAATTCCATCATCTCCCTATGATTCCTTGTCATATCTTCCTGAATACATTGAAACATCAATATTTCTTTATAAACCATATTTGTTTTTTTTTTATCCTGTTGAAACATTTTGTAATGATTTAATGGGCTAATAGTTACTCAATATTCCACCAAGATGCCAATATTCCAATTGCCAAAAACACCAAAAACGCCAATATTAATAAAATTTACATAGTCCCGGAACTGTTTCTCAAAATCCCCTAAATTTATAGTTCTTAAAATTTTCCCATTTGCACCCTCTAAATTTTCCAAATTTTTAAGTCTTGTTTAATTTTTCTTCTCTCTTCTTTCCTTTTCACCTCATAAACAAAGCAAAGTTAGAATAGCTGACTGCCCCAAAAAAATTCAAGGAAAAAGTAAAAACAAAAAACAAAAACAAAATTCCTTTTTCTTTGTGCAATTTCTTCCAATAATCAAACAATGTTATCCACAAATTAAGTCACTTTTCACACTACTATAAGTTCCAGTCTGGGTTTTCTATATTTGAAAACTTCATAGTCTTCCATTATGTTTGTTTCACTTTTGGGTCTATAATCTTTCTCCCTGTGTTAATTTGCTGCTTTCTTAGCGTTTTGGAGTGTCTTTTTTTTTTTTTAAACTTCTTTGGGTTTAGATCTCTAGTATAGAAGTTGAGTCATCTCGCCCAATTTCAATCCTCTGTCCACAATCTGCTCCAGCTCATACTCTTCTTTTTTTTTTTTTTTTAATTAAAAAAGTTTTACAACAATTAAATTTTTCTCCCTCCCCCCCTCCCTCCTAAACCCCCCCCCCGGACTTCCCGGAGCAAACACAAGGTATAGTTCCTTAAACAAAACAGTCATACATTAAACTTTTTAAAATCTAACACAATTATAATCTTTCTCTCTCACATAACCTGACTTCTTCCATTAAAATCAAAAATAACATCCTTCATTCAAAAGCAATCCGAAATTTCTTAATCCGATATCTATTTTGAATATAATCAATCCAGTTCTTCCATTCATTTAAATATTTTTCTTGAGTACTGTCTTTCAAGAAGGCTGAGATTTTAGCCATCTCAGCCAAATTGGAAACTTTCAATATCCATTCTTCTATTGTGGGTAATTCTTTTTTCTTCCAATATTGTCCAATCAACAGTCGTGCTGCTGTTATTAAGTTCAAAATCAACTTAGTCTCAATCACTGTACAGTCCGTTGTTATTCCCAAAAGGAAAAATTGCGGTAGGAACTTTATCTTCTTCTTCAGAACATTCTGCATAATCCACCAGATTCTTATCCAGAAAGACTTAATTTTCTTACAAGTCCACCATACATGAAAATATGTAACATCATCACAATTACATCTCCAACATTTCGCTTGCATATCTGGATACATACATGATAATTTCTTAGGATCTAAATGCCATCTATAAAACATCTTATAAAAATTTTTCCCTTAAATTCTGCGCTTGTAAATTTAACATTTCTAACCAAATTTTTCCCATGTTTCCAACATTATTGGTTCTTGAATATTCTGTGCCCATTTTATCATACAATCCTTTATTAAATCTCTTTCAGAATCTATTTCTATCAACACAGTATACAATCTCTTTATATGCCCCTGAGTTTGATTTCTAATTTGTTTAACCAGATTTTCTTCATTTTGAATGATACCAATTTTCTGATCTTCTTTCCATCTACCCTTTAACTGGCCATATTGAAACCAAGTATAATTCCTCCTTCTTCTTTTAATGTATCCAAAGATTTTAGTTGTAAATTTCCTCTCATTGTATAAAAGATCTTTATAAGTAATCATTTCTTGTTCCTGTTCTATATTTATATTCTCTACTGCGTGCGAGGACATACCCATATAGGAATTTTATAATTTAACTTATAATAATATTTTTTCCAGACACGCAGAAGAGAAATTCTCAACACATGATTCTTAAAAGCTTTATCTACTTTCTTATCATACAATAAATATGCATGCCAACCATATAATAAATCATAACCTTCTATATTCAAAATCCTTTCCTCCGTCAAATTAAACCAATCACTTATTACCGAAAGAACAACTGCTTCATAATACAGTTTTAAATTAGGCATTTTAATCCTCCTCTTTCCGTGTATCTTGCATTATTTTCATTTTGACTCTCGCTTTTTTCCCTTCCCATATAAATTTATTAATTCCAATCTGCCATTCATCCAAATTTTTATCTTTCTTAATTATTGGTATCATCTGAAACAAGAACAAGAATTTAGGCAGAACATTCATTTTTATAGCTGCTATTCTCCTAACAAAGATAATTGTAATTTTTCCAAGTATTCATTTCCTTCTGAATTTTTTTCCATAACACATCATAATTATTCTTATACAATTTTCCATTTGATGAAGTAAGAAAGACTCCTAAATATTTAACCTTTTTTACAATTTCAAATCCTGTTATTTCCTCTAGTTTTTCTTTCTGGTTCTTAATCATATTTTTGGTTAACACTTTTGTTTTATTTTGATTCACTTTAAACCCTGAGACCCTTCCATATTGATTAATTACTTCCAACAAATATACACTCGAATTTATAGGCTGAGTCAACATAACAACCAAATCATCTGCAAATGCTCTAACTTTATATTCATATCTTCTAATTCTAATACCCTCTATCTCCCTTAACTCTCTTATCTTATCCAATAAAGGTTCCAAAGATAAAATAAACAATAAAGGTGATAAAGGACACCCTGCCTTGTTCCTTTCGCAATTTTAAAACTATCTGTCAAACTACCATTAATTATTATCTGAGCTGTTTGCTCTCCATAAATTGCCCTAAGTATTCGTGTAAAAACATTTCCAAATTGCATTTTGTCTGATAATTTAAATAAAATTCCCAATGCAAACGATCAAAAGCTTTCTCTGCATCCAAGAATATAAACGCTGCCGGAATCTGATTTTTCTTTTCCAAATATTCCAATAAATTCACTATCTGCCTAACATTATTCCTCATTTGTCTCCCTTTTATGAAACCAGACTGGTCAGTGTGAATCCTTTGTTGTACAATTTCCATTAACCTATTTGCCATTATTTTTGCAAAATCTTATAATCATTATTCAAGAGTGAAATCGGTCTATAATTCCCAGGCTTAGTACAATCCTGATCCTCTTTTGGTATCAATGAAATAAAAGTAGTCCTCCATGATGGTGGTACTCCTCCTCCCATCAATATCTGATTAAATAACTCCATAAGTGGACCAACTATCTCATCCTGTAACTTTTTATAATATATTGCTGTAAGTCCATCTGTGCCTGGGGATTTCCCTATTTTTAATTGCTTTATTACCAAAATAATTTCCTCAGAAGTTATAGGCCGATTCAACTCTTCCCTTTGTTCATTAGTTAAACCTTTAACTTTATATTCTTTCAAATATTTATCAATATCCATATTCAATATTGTATCTCTGGCATATAAATTTGTATAATATTCCAAGAAAGCTTTTTTAATTTTATCCTGTTGAAATCGCACTTTACCCTTGTATTCAATTCCTTCAATAGTACGTGCTTTCTGTCTTTTCCTTAACATATAAGCCAACCACCTCCCTGATTTATTGGCATTACAAAAAGTATTATGTTTAGCATATTGTATATTGGTTGCCACCTGATCTGCCATTAACATATTAAATTGACTCTGTAATATCTTTATCGCTTCAGTAGTTTTTAAATCATGTGGATTATATACCAATAATTGTTGTTTCCTCTGAATTTCCTCTTCTAAATCCCTCGCTGTTTTTGTAGTTTTCTCCTCTGTCTACTATTAATATATATCAAATTTCCTCTCATAAAGGCCTTGCTCGCGTCCACACCATTTCTATCAAGTTCCTTTCCCAAATTATAATCAAAAATTCTTTCATTTGTTTCTACATTGATTTACATTATCCTCATATCTAAACAAATTTTCATTTATTCTCCATGATCTTCTTCCACCTTCATATTGCAACTCCATCCATACCGGACTATGATCAGTTAAACACCTTGGAAATATCTTTGTTTTCCTAACCCTAGAAAGCAAGTCATTGGTAATTAATATAAAATCAATACGTGAAAAAGATTGATGCCTGTCCGAAAAATAAGTATAATCTCTATCATCAAAATTTTGCCTTCTCCATATATCTTTCAACACAAAATCTTCCATCAAATCAAAAAGATTTAGGCAATTTTGCATGCATAGGAATTTTCTTAGAAAGAGTTCTTTTATCTCTTCTAGTGTCCATTACACCATTCCAATCCCCTAATATAATAAATGTTTTATAGTCCCAAAAAGTCAATTTTTCATGTAACAGTTTATAAAATTTTTCTTGTTGTTGATTAGGTGCATATATGCCAATCACAAGTGTCTTTCCCTTCTAAAATCAATTCAATAGCAATATATCTTCCTTGAATATCCGTTTCAATTAATTTACTTGATATATTTTTCTTCAAATATATAACTATACCATTTTTCTTATTCGGAGCAGAAGAAACAAAATGTTTACCTAATTTCGAATTAATCAAATATTTCTGATCTGATAATTTTATATGTGTCTCTTGCAAACATATCACATCATTTTTAAATTGTTTCAAATAATGGAATATTTTTCTTCTTTTCTGTGCTGAATTTAAACCATTAACATTCCATGTCAAAAATTTATTTGCCATCTCTGGCCTCTTGAAGCTTCTGAGCAATTAGCTGAAGACCCTCACTCTTCGGCTTGGCTCCTCCCACAGCTTCAGTAATAGAATCCCGTTCCTGTCTTTGAAGTCGTTCCTCCATCTCCTTACGCCTAATAGCTCCCCTTGTCACTCTTTGTTCTTGAGATTGTTCTTGAGGTACTGATATCACAAGCTCATACTCTTCTTGTCTTGGTTCTGCTAGTCTTGCCATATCCGTCTTGCTGCAACACCAACCGGTGAATTTAGGTGCAGGATTTTTATGAAGCCAAAATGCCCTGCCATTTTTGAATCATGGCTTTTTTGTAGAACCATTAATTGTTGGCTTTGTGGGACTTATAATTTAGTTCCCACCCAAGCTAGACCATCTTGCACTGTACATTCCCCCTTATGTATTTGGAACCACTTATTCTCCTCCAAAGCTGCCTTTAGGGCGCCCTTCAAATCATTGGCTAGTTGGGTATTCATGTGCATGTGCCCAGATGGTGACTGGGGCCACCAGTTGCCTGGAGGGCATAACTGGCTTAATTACCTCCAGCTTTGAACTATTGTATTGTGGCAGCTTGGATAAAGCATCTGTTAGAAACTATTCTATTGTGGCAGCTTGGATAAAGCATCTGTTAGAAACTATTCTATTGTGGCAGCTTGGATAAAGCATTTGCAAGATATTGTAATGTTGAGTTGAATCGATTAAAGTACCAGGCTCGCTGGGCCTGTTTGGGCGATAGTCTCTGGGGTGATGGCGGTGTTTAAGGCTTCTAAGCTTTTATGGCCAATCTATGGGATTTTCCATTTCTAGAAAATACCTCCAAGTTAGGAGCACCCAGCATACTGCATAGGCTTCCTTCTCCCAAGCTGCCCATCTCCGCTACATCTCATTTAGCTTTTTAGAAATGTAGGTGCATGGCTGTAGGACCCCTTGCTCATTTTCCTGCAGAAACACTGTACCCACTGTGAAATCACGGGCATCAGCCTGAATGACAAAGTCTGGGTGTCTGGGTGTTTCAGCACTAGCTTCACTGCAAATAGGTGCTTAAGCTTTTTGAATGCAGCCTCGCACTCCATAGTCCATTTAAGTGGCTGGCTGGGTTTGGGATTTCCCTCCCCTTTTGTCTTTAGAAGATTAGCTATCTGGGCAAACAAGGGAATGAATTGGGGGTAAAAGTTTGCAAATCCCAGGAAACTTTGTAGTTGCTTCTGGGTGCCGGGAGGAGCACAGTCTAGTCTAGCACTGCCTGCACCTTTTCAGGGTCCATCTCTATCCCCATGTGGAAAATGCAGTAGCCCAGATAGTCAATTTTACTCTGGTAGAATTCACATTTGTACAGCTTGGTATACAGTTTGGCCACTCAAAGTTTCTTGAGGATACCTCTGCCTAGTTTTACATGTTCTGCCATGATCTCAGTACAGATTAAAATGTCACCACATAAACTAACACTCCCTTGTACAGGTGTTCATGCAACACTTGGTTTATTAGCTGCATAAACACAGCAGGGGCCCCTTGCAGTCCATGGTTGCCCCATCACTTGCCGTGGCTGGTTAGCGGGATGTGCCATCTGGGTTAGGGCTTCCCATGCTTTAGAGGTTACCGAAAGTCCCCCTCAGGAACTTTATGGCTTGCTCCAGGATTAGCCCTCTTGCTCCAACTCGCCTGTGCTCGATTCTTCCTCTAGTTCCTCCAGCTCCACTTGCCGGCAGCTGCCATGGCCCCCACAGGTGAATGTCACTCCCATGGGTTTCTCTGTCCACTCTTCCTTTTTTCTGACCCACTAAGGAAGGGGTCTTGATGGGTCATCCTCTCCCAGCCACTGGACAGATCCAGCTGGATAGATCCAGCCCTCCAGGAGGGGTTTTTGAGGATGCTTTTCTCTAGGCTTCAGTTTCTTCCTGGTCACTCCTTTGAGCTGACATCGTTTGCATGGTCCCTATAGTAAAGGGTTGACCACAACTGCAGAGCTAGCCTAATGTCAGTCTGCCGCAATTTGATCCCTTAGGAAAAAAAGACCCATAACTCAATTTGGTTAAAGCAAAGCATTCTTTTACTTTAGGTGTCAGCTGCAGTAAAGTGAGGCTAACTCTGAATTTTCCTACGCTCACAAGATAAAGAAAGGTTTGCCCACAGCCCATCCCTCCCCCCATGACCAGTCTGTTTCCAGCCAATATGTTTTGAGAATGCTGAGATGTTTGGAGTAATCTACATGTTTTCTCAGGGTGCCTGGATCTGCGCTGCTCCGCTTTTTATCACCTGTCATTCCCTCCTCTCTATCCATCATGTACACACACAACTTTATTGCCCTTCCATCCTACACCCCCCCCCCATTTCAGCCTTTGATGGCAGGATGCCTGTGAGGTGTCAAGCCTTACCTCACCCATACTCATACTTTGCAGGGCCTCTCAGCCAACAGAGTGAAGACAGATAGAAGAAAATAGGATTACCTCAGAGGGATCATGAACCCACTGGCCATCCACAAAGAACTTGTACTGATGTTCACCTTCAGGAAGATCCAGAATAGCAACAAAGTCATTATGGCTGAAAAAAGAGAGTAATCCACAGTGAGAAATGCAGCACATATATACATGTAAGAAAGTGGCCTGTCTTGACTCTTTTATCTGGCTTGTATAAAATCAGCAAGACAGATTCAGCCATAGACAAACTCAGCCAAAGGAAAAGATGAAGATCGGTTTAAGCAGCTTCAACTGTTTCAAAAATAATATGCACAGCTACTTCATGAAAGTTTTCATGAGGAGACCTACCGAATTGGTGAAAATGGAAATATCCACTTTCTAAACTGTGAGGCAATTATGCAATGGAGCATCTACCTCCTGAAGTTATAGGTACTTTCAAGAAAAGTTTGGGTGGCCTTTTTCCAAGATGAATGAGGATTCCTGCAATGGGTAGGCAGTTGGATTAGATGATCTCAAAGATTCCCTCTAATCCTATGGAAGTGATTTAACAAAATAAAAATAATCTGCTCAAAAAATAATCTGTAATCAAACAATTCCTTTAGAATGAGTTGTGAGCAGGTCAGAGAGAGTCTGGCCATCCTGGATAAGGATTGGAAGGGAGGTGTACATGAGACTCAAAGCTGCCCCCTCACCTAGGGATGCTCTAATAACCTGTTTAGCCAATGGCACTGCACTGACCTAGAAATCTCTCAGATGGCCAACTGCAAGAAGTTCGTCTTAACCATCTGAACTCATCTTCAACCAGAATGAAGCATGTCTACACACTCTTAATCTAAATGGGAGGACTAACATATCCATCACAGAACTTTCTGCCTCATTTCCAATGACTTCTCATACTTGTACCACTTTCTCTACTAGTATTAAATGGAGAATTCAATAGATTTGGGAGCAGGGGGACAGAGATTTTCAGAAGACCAGCATTCATTCTTAATTGCTAAACCTTTACACTTCAGACTTGCTTTTTTAAACTAGACTCTCACTTTGTCAACATTTCAAAAATAGGATTCTTCAGGGCAATAGCCTAGTACCATCTCGCAACACAAATGGCAATGTAAGTTCTGGCGCCCCAAAAGAAATACTAAGCCAAAGATGATGTTCATCGGTTTCTCCTTTTAGGAGTCATGCCATATTTTTTATTTCTTCATAAAGCAGCATCTTTTTAAAAAGAAAAATAGTCACATAAGAAAGATCGTAAGTTTTATGGTAAGTTTCAAATGTTATTGCTTAATAAAAATGATAAATAATTTGAAACTTGGTGTCCATGTTTCCTTAATTGGGTACTCCCCGTGTCAACTTGAAACTGAAGCACACAAGAATGGCACAAGTGCAATAAGGTAACAAGTACTGATTTGGATGTTGAAATATTCAGAGAGACATTTCATTTGCTAATTGTTCATGGATATTATTCAAGCTAGTTAATGAAAGCAATTTCCCACTCATTTAGTGAAGCTTGAAAGAGCAGTCAAATCACTGCAACATCTATCACTGTTACGCTGGATTCTCTATTTAATTCTGAATCTAGAATGCTGTCAAACTACCAATGTATACAGAGGCATTCCATTTTTTAGAAGGAATCTGGTGAATATTCCTTTGCTCTGGAATAGCAATAGCACTTAGACTTATATACTGCTTCACAGTGCTTTATAGTACTCTCTAAGCGATAAACAGACTCAGCATATTGCCCCCAACAATCTGGGTCCTCATTTTACTGACCTCGGAAGGATGGAAGGCTGAGTCAACCTTAACCCGGTAAGAGTCTGGGAAGACTCTCAATTTCTGGCTGTAAAGATTTGCTCTTGGGGACACTAAAATGTTTGAAAGGGGGAAAAATGAAAAAACTAGTTAGTCTATGGGGATAAAATCTGACAAAACGTTCAATACTTTTCACATAGCATTAGTTTTAGAGCCTAAAAGTTAAGCTGGAACTTACATGTACACTATCTATGTACTGCTACATTGTAAGAAGCCCAAAGTCAGCCTTATAGACAACATAAAAAATTAATAAATGAAATGGAATGGAATGGAATGGAATAAACAAGCCGGAGTGAGGATACTGAGTTCCTTTTTATTTATTTATTTATTTATTAAATTTTTATACCGCCCTTCTCCCGAAGGACTCAGGGCGGTGTACAGCCAGCGATAAAACAAAATATATACAATTAAAACAATATTTAAAACATAGCAAATTATAAAGGCTGGTAAATTAAAATTTAGATTTTAAAATTTTAAAATATTAATAAACCCCACATTTAAAATTCAACACTATTATGCTAGTCCCGCTTGAATAAATAGGTGTGTTTTAAGCTCACGACGGAAGGTCCGAAGATCAGGCACTTGACGTAGGCCAGGGGGAAGTTCATTCCAGAGCGTCGCTGCCCCCACAGAGAAGGCCCTACTTCTGGGGGCCGCCAGCCGACGCTGTTTGGCGGACGGCATCCTGAGGAGACCCTCTCTGTGAGAGCGTACGGGTCGCTGGGAGGCAAAGGGTAACAGCAGGCGGTCCCGTAAGTACCCGGGTCCTAAGCCATGGAGCGCTTTAAAGGTGGTAACCAAAATCTTGAAGCGCACCCGAAAAACCACAGGAAGCCAGTGCAGACTACGGAGTAGTGATGTTACGTGGGAGCCACGAGCGGCTCCCGTTACTACTCGCGCAGTCGCATTCTGGACTAACTGTAGCCTCCGGGTGCACCTCAAGGGCAGCCCCATGTAGAGAGCGTTGCAGTAATCCAACCTAGACGTAACCAGAGCGTGAGTGACCGTGCATAAGGCATCCCAGTCAAGGAAGGGACGCAGCTGGCGGACCAAGCGAACTTGGTAAAAGGCCCTCCTGGAGACGGCCGCCAGATGTTCACCAAAGGACAGCCATCCATCCAGGAGGACGACCAAGTTGCGAACCACCTCCTTTGGGGCCACTAACTCGCCCCCAACAGTCAGCTGCGGATGCAGCTGACTGTACCGGGATGCCGGCATCCACAGCCACTCCGTCTTGGAGAGACTGAGCTTGAGTCTGTTTCTCCCGATCCAGACCCGTACAGCCTCCAAACACCGGGAAAGCACTTCAACCGCTTTGTTGGGATGGTCCGGGGTGGAAAAGTACAGCTGAGCATCATCAGCGTACAGATGATAATAGGACCAAGGCAGAGGAACAACCCCTGTCCCTGGCCCTCCAGAGGTCATCCACCAACGCGACCAAAGCTGTCTCCGTGCTATAACCGGGTCGGAAGCTGGACTGGAATGGGTCTAGATAGACAGCTTCCTCCAGGTGCTGGGGGAGCTGCCATGCAACCACACTCTCTACAACCTTCGCCACAAAGCGAAGGTTGGAGACTGGATGATAGTTTCCCAAAATAGCTGGGTCCAGGGAAGGCTTCTTGAGGAGAGGTCTCACCACCGCCTCTTTCAAGGCGGCGGGGAAAATCCCCTCCACCAAAGAAGCATTTATAATCCCCTGGAGCCAGCCTCGTGTCACTTCCTGTGCAGCCAGCACTAACCAGGAAGGACACGGGTCCAGTAAACATGTAGTTGCATGTAACCTCCCCAGCAACCTGTCCACGTCCTCGAGAGCCACAGAATCAAACTCATCCCAAATAACCTCAACAAGATGCGACTCTGTCATCTCGGTCGGATCATCGCAATCTTGGTCCAAACTATCCCGAAGTTGAACAATTTTATCGTATAGATAACCGTTAAACTCCTCAGCTCGTCCCTGTAAGGGGTCATCCCGTCCCCCTTGATGAAGAAGGGAACGGGTCACCCGAAACAAGGTGGCCGGGCGGTTATCTGCCACTGCAATGAGGGTGGAAACGTAGGAATGTTTCGCCTCCCTCATTGCCACTAGGTAGGTCTTAGTAAAAGACCTCACTAGTGTCCGATCAGCCTCGGAACGGCTAGACCTCCAAGTACTCTCTAGGCGTCTTCTCTGGCGTTTCATCTCTCTCAGCTCCTCGGAAAACCAGGGAGCCAATTGAGATCTACGCCGGGTCAGAGGTGGACCTTTGTGGTGGATAATATAAGTTGTATTTGACTTCATGGAACCTAATACTGTCCTGTAAACCAATTTCCCCCTTCAACAAAAATATTCTTACCTTGACGTGACCTGAAGTTAAGATGAAATGGATTAAAACCTCATTTCAGCATTTTTGGGAAAAGAGATTGACATATAATTAATGTTCATTATTTGCTGATCCTTGGAACCCACAATGACTTAACAGTATAGAAGGTGATTCAAGCATATTTTTTCATATAGACATGTTTTTCATTCAGATCCAGAAAGCATGGATCTGCTCTCATTAAAAAATGTTCTTTTATATTACCTGTTAGGAATCCTCCACTTCTGATATCTGATTCATTTCAGAATTTCTACATGAAAACAGCACATTTTAGTTGGGCTGAAGGTATTTAAAGCAATGCTTCTTGCCCTATGTAGAATAGAGTTAAACAATGCTCCCCTTTCATAAATAATATTGAGTTAAGTTTTTTAAAAGAATCACATATCACCCTGTTTCACCTCTTAATGAGAGGAATCTTAGCACTCCAATTGTTGAAAGAGCCTGAGATGAAAACTTCTTTGCCTCCACCAGTCCAGCGGATGACTGTGGGACGAGCCTGCTGGGATGGTTTAACTGACTCATCCAAGTCATAGTGCCATGATACAAACTCTTTTTCTCCAGGAAGCTGCAGAAAGAGAGCAAAATTTATATCTTGTCCAAGTCTTCTTGAAAATTGAAACCTTATTTACTAGATTTAGGAATATTCAAGTGATGAGTGAGCACTTTTTGAAGCTATTTTAAGCATTATAAAGGAGAGTAATCTAGAGAATTATCTAAGGACCATAAAATGGTCAATTATGTCATAAATAATTATTATAATCAAATCTGTAACTCTGTATATCAGAACAAGTGCTAATGTTAGAAAACCATAAAAAGCTTCATCCATAAAAAGTATACCTTAGATTCATGGGTGCTGAAGATGTTGGGGTCATCAGTGTTGCCAACCATGATCTTGTGTGAATGATCTTTGGCATGGACGGCTCCCTCTGAGCGGTGAATCTTGGAACTGTGACGCTCACCTGACATCCTTTCACTTGTGGTGTTCCCCATGGCTCCATTGCAAGAAGGTAGCAACAGAAAAGAATTAGTATTTAGTATTAGTCTTTATTAGATTTTTATACCGCCCTTCTCCCGAAGGACTCAGGGCGGTTCACAGCCACTATAAAACAATGACAATTTACAGATAAAAACAGAAATTAAAAAACTTATTATATGTTGGCTAAAAATTAAAACATTTATACCATTAAAAACCCCTTAAAATTTGTATCGAATCTAAATTAAAATTCAAACCCTTTAAAATATTGAAGTTTAAAATTCCTAACCCAGTCCCGCGCGAATAAACAAATACGTCTTCAGCTCGCGGCGAAAGGTCCAAAGGTCAGGCAGTTGACGCAAGCCAGGGAGAAGTTTGTTCCAGAGGGTAGGAGCCCCCACAGACAAGGACCTTCCCCTGGGGGCCGCCAGCCGACATTGCTTGGCGGACGGCACCCAGAGAAGTCCCTCTCTGTGTGAGCGTACGGGTCGGTGGGAGGCGTTTGGTAGCAGTAGGCGGTCCCGTAAGTACCCTGGCCCTAAGCCATGGAGCGCTTTAAAGGTAGTAACCAAAACCTTAAAGTGCACCCGGAAGACCACAGGCAGCCAGTGCAGGAGAGGTGTCTCCTCTATCACCCGCGCAGCCGCATTCTGAACTAACTGGAGCCTTCGAGTGCACTTCAAGGGGAGCCCCATGTAGAGAGAATTGCAATAATCTAAGCGTGAGTGACCGTGCATAGGGCATACCGGTCAAGGAAGGGGCGCAACTGGCGAACCAGGCGAACCTGGTAAAAAGCTCTCCTGGAGACGGCTGCCAAGTGATCTTCAAACGACAGCCGTCCATCCAGGAGAACACCCAAGTTGCGCACCTTTTCCATTGGGGCCAATGATTCGCCCCCAACAGTCAGCTGCAGCTGCAGCTGACTGTACCGGAGTGCCGGCATCCACAGCCACTCCGTCTTGGAGGGATTGAGCTTGAGCCTGTTTCTCCCCATCCAGACCCGTACGGCTTCCAGGCACCGGGACAGTACTTCGATAGCTTCGTTGGAGTGGCCTGGGGTGGAAAAGTACAGCTGCGTATCATCAGCGTACAGTTGGTACCTCACCCCAAAACCACTGATGATCTCACCCAATGGCTTCATATAGATGTTGAACAGGAGAGGCGAGAGAATCGACCCCTGCGGCACCCCACAAGTGAGGCGTCTCGCGGTTGATCTCTGCCCCCCTGTCAACACCATCTGCGACCGGTCAGAGAGATAGGAGGAGAACCACCGATAAACGGTGCCTCCCACTCCCAAACTCCCCAACCAGTGCAGCAAGATACCATGGTCGATGGTATCAAAAGTCGCTGAGAGATCTAATAGGACCAGGGCAGAGGAACAATCCCTGTCCCTGTCCCTCTAGAGATCATCCACCAACGCGACCAAAACCGTCTCCGTACTATATCCGGGCCGGAAGCCGGACTGGAACGGGTCTAGATAGACAGCTTCATCCAGGTATTGGGGTAGCTGACATGCCACCACACTCTCTACAACCTTCGCAACAAAGCGAAGGTTAGAGACCGGACGATAATTTCCCAAAACAGCTGGGTCCAGGGAAGGCTTCTTGAGGAGGGGTCTCACCACCGCCTCTTTCAAGGCGGCAGGGAAAACCCCTTCCAACAAGGAAGCACTAATGATCCCCCGGAGCCAGCCTCGTGTCACCTCCTGTGTGGCCAGCACCAACCAGGAGGGACACGGGTCCAGTAAATATGTGGTGGCATGCAACCTCCCCAACAACCTGTCCACTTATAGGGCCAATTACAATTGTCATAGACATAATGTAGTCCTGTATTTCCAAAAAAGTCAGAAAGAAGTACTACATTTTCTTACAGGTGGTGGGGCAGACAATACGTTTCTTCAACCATGAGACAGATTGTGAATGCTTTCAGTGACGTCACCGCTCCTGCTGGATGCTCTAACAGGGCGCTCCACGTTAGAAGATCATAAAAGTCAGTGAAACAGTATAAATCACTGTTCACTGACCTTAGCATACCCCTTGGGCAAAAGGGGGTGTGCAGAGCTGTGGGGGAGTGGTAGATCTCTCCAGGGGGTTTGCTCTTAAGAGCGAATTTTTCTGGATTTGCGATCCCACCCAACTGCACTCTGGCTTCAAATGCGCTCCTGTTTTTTCAGGAAAAGGGAGTAGGAGTCACTTCTGCTCAAAAGGACTTGTCAAATGGATTGATTTTCTAAGCAGATGGCAGATTTCACAAGCGTTCAATCTTTGAAGTAGAAACAGCACGCAAGTAACCTGACTTCCCCTTTTGAAATTTGAAACTTTTCTTTGTCTCTGCTTAATTGACTTTTAAAATGGCGTCTGAAAGCGAAAGTGAATTCTTTAGTACAAAAAAGAGACAGAATGTGAATATATAAATATTCCAGATAGATGTCTAGACTGTACTTTAAGACACTATATGAAGAGAAGTCCACTATCTCCCAGGATAACTGGTTTTGCTGCCAAACTAGTTTTACCATTGGGAATTTTTTCCTAACATTGGTTGGAAAGCCATTCTTCTTCTAATTTGAAGAATCCCATCATATCCATCATCATTTATCTCTTCTCAAAAGTAAACATTTCATCCTTCTCTCTTCATAAGACATATGTCAGGCCTGGAAACCATACTAGACTTTAGGGTTCCAGCCGCTGCCACATTTTTCCCCTGAGGGGAAGAAGGGGGGTTGAGGGGTATGGTGACATTCTTCAAGCGGTCAAGTCGGATGGTGTTCACATCTGCAGGAAGAGTGGCGAGAGGATATTCGAATGAACTGGGAGAACGTGAGACCATGTGACCAGCAAAGGGGTCAGGGGGGTGGGACTCTTGGGGTTTGTATAACTGGGAAAAGAATCCGGAAGTTCAGTTTTGGAATTTCACTCATCGTGTGCCAGTTTCCTCATGCTAGTAAAGAACTCTGAAAGACAATGGCTTCTGAGTTTTTTTTTATGCAGAAGAGGTTTTTCTGGAACCCTGACATTATTCCAAAACTCCTAACTTTCTTTTGCTTAACGGTACCCTCTCCTCCGCTCAGAGGGGGCCCGTTAGAGGGGTGCTTGGCCCCCGCCTCTGCAACCTCCACAGCGGTGCAAAGACCCAGCGAAGATGGAAGGGCAGCAAGCTGAATGCGTGGAAGTAGCACAGAAGTTTGAATCTGAGGACTTAGTTGAAATCACCTACTTCCCATCGGAAGATATGACTCAAAAACCCGAAGTGGTAGAGCCTGCTTGTCAGCTTGGTGCACGGTTCAAAGACTCCGATTCATGGGTAAGCTGTCGTTCGGGAGAAAACATTTCCCCGGGGCGGAATGGAGAGCCCCCTCCCTCTTCTCAACCTCACTGGAGGACAGTAAAACCCGGTAAATCGGGAGAGTCACTGGATTGGGACCTGAGAAACCCCCTGAAATCCCAGTCCCTATTAGACCTCCCGGAAACTTTTGAGCGTTTGGAAGTGAGGCCTCGTATAAGCTCAGCTCTCCCATCTCGAGAGCCTTTAGCTCAGCCTAAATTCACCTTCCCTCCCACCAGAGAGAGAGAAATTACTGAAGCTCAAAGCCGTTCCGATGAACGCAGGAGGACCTCCCTTCCCTCCTTCAGACGGCAGGGAGTTCAGGCAGCACCAGGAACTTGGGGGGAATCGCAACTCCCCCCTCCAATTGACTTTTCCCGCCAACAGAGGCCTACGCTGCCTCCTGCTGCATCTATTCCTCCTGGTTGGGCATTTTATCCTGGACAAGGATGGATCCAATACCAATGGCAACCAGCCAGTTCAGCACCTTTCTTTCCTGGGGGCCCCAGGCCGATTTTTGCCTCGTCAACTGAAGCATTTCAAGGACTTCCTTCTCAGCAGCCAGGGGGAATTCCACCCCCCTTTACAACTCAGCAGCCAGCCACAATAGCAACGGCCCTCCCACAAATCCCTCTTCAACCGCAAACAGGCCAGCTAAACCCAACTGCACCCCCTCCCCCAGCCCCTCCCCCTTTCAAACCAACCTTTGATGGGAATCCACACCACCTGGCTTACTTTCTCAGCAGAATTGAGGCTTACGTTGAACAATATAGACATCAATACCCATCAGAAAGAAGCCTAATCACAGCCATCTCGGATGGTATGAACGTGGGGCTAGCCTCAGAATGGATAGCTCAGCTACACAATGAATGTGCACCAGAACTAAACGATGTTCACGGATTCATGGCACTCTTCGCAACTGGTTTCAAGATGATGACCTAATTGCAGAATGTGAAACCACCTTAAAAATGATGAAGCAAGGTAACAGGCCTCTAAAACAATTTGTATGGGATTTCAGAAGGGTTGCTGGTAATCTTAGACATTGGCCAGATCGCATCTTCCTCCACTACTTCAAAGAGGCTATCGATCAAAACATCAGAAAAGCCTGCTCCACCAGAGGAATCCCAGAACAACTAAATGACTGGTACAATGTGTCCATAGCTCTGGACAGAGAATTCAACCCCCTCCAAAGCCAATCACCAACTACAACTCCACAATGACCACCTACAAGACCCTCCCTCTTAAGACCAACCACACCCTCCACCTTTCAGCCTTCAACAATAATCAAATGCTACCGTTGTGGAAAACTAGGACATCGGGCGTCAGTTTGCCTAACCCCAACACCCCTCGCACAGTATCGCCCACCAACTGCTACCTGACCATGTAAACCCCCTCGAAAGAATCCGAATACCAGTCGCTTTGCGAGACAAGCCATAGACCTCCCTACTGACCTTCCATCATCTGATTCACCTCCTGACGACTCAAACCAAGCAGAAAACGACCCAATGGTGAGTGCACCCATTTCTCCTTTTGCTATCAAAGTAAACGTAATAATTCCATGGGGAGGGGCCAAAAAAGATTTAGAGGCTATTGTGGACACAGGATGCACCAGATGCCTAATTTCAACTTCTACAATCACCCAACTCCGTATAAAAACATTTCCCTTGAAACACCCAATTAAATTCCACCAAGTAGATGGAACCTTGATTGGTGGCATTCCAGCGACCCAAATCACACAACTGGTTCGCTTAGAAATTGGAGCCCATCATGAACTTATAAGATTCATAGTAATTCCAAAGATGTCAGAATCCATCATCTTGGGTTTAGCTTGGTTGGACAAATGGGAACCCACAATCAAATGGGAGGATGGATTCAAGAAAATTATATGGACTTTCAGACCCTTAAACCCAATTCCCCCTGCCGAAAAAAATCTTATCCAAAATGACCACCAGAGAGAACCAACAACCACCATATCCAATCCATCTCCTAATGAACCACGCATCTCTAAAGCATACATGGATTTATCAGACATTTTTAGCGAGGATGAATGTAACCTCTTACCCCCCCACCGACAAACTGATTGCGCAATTGAATTGCACCCGGGGGCAAAATTACCAAAACCCAAAATGTATTCAATGACGCCAGCCGAAATGTCTGAACTAAGAAAATACATTGACGCTAACCTAGCCAGAGGGTTCATTGAACCAGCAAAATCACCTGTAGCTGCGCCTGTGCTATTTAAACAAAAGAAAGATGGTTCGCTTAGATTGTGTATTGACTTCAAAAATATCAATGCAATTTGCATACAAAACACATACCCTTTACCACTTATGCACGATTTGTTGAACCACTTATCAAAAGGCAAAATTTTCACCAGATTGGATTTAAGGGAAGCCTATTACCGGGTCCGCATCAAGGAAGGTGATGAATGGAAAACGGCTTTCAACTGCCCCTTGGGCAGTTTCCAATACCGTGTCATGCCTTTTGGCTTCCAAGGGGCTCCAGCTGTTTTTATGCAACTAATTAATGAAACCCTGCACCCCCATCTCTACAATGGAGTTCTTGTCTACTTAGACAATATTCTTATCTACACAAACAATATCGAAGAACACATCAAATTGGTCAGACAAGTCCTTAAAAAGCTCCTAGCGGCCAAGCTATATGTCAAACTTTCCAAATGCGAATTCCATAAGGAATCCCTAGATTACCTAGGTTACCGGATATCAAACAAAGGTATCGAAATGGACCCAGGAAAAGTAAAAGCGGTGTTGGATTGGCAACCGCCACGCACACGTAAGCAACTTCAAAGTTTCTTGAGATTCACAAATTTTTACCGCAAATTCATTCCTTCTTTCGCAAAAGTAGCTCTACCATTAACAGAATTGCTTAAAACTGGGCTATTACCCGCCAAACCCAAACCTAACCAACCCCTACCTTGGACAATAGACTGCCAACATTCCTTTGAACACCTTTTCTCGATGGAACCAATTCTTCAACACCCGGATCCAAATAAACCTTTTGTGGTCCAAGCTGATGCAAGTGATGTAGCAGTAGCTGCTGTCTTATTACAACGGAATACCGACAACAATCTTATGCCCTGCGCGTACGTGTCTAAAAAACTGACGGACACTGAACGCAGATGGGCAGTTTCGGAAAAGGAAGCCTTTGCAGTGCGCTGGGCACTCCTCTCCTGGAGACACTTCCTTGAAGGGGGAAAGGAACCATTCGAGGTGTGGACGGACCACAAAAACCTCGAATACTTAAAAACCCCTCGAAAGCTTTCTCCCAAACAAGTTTGATGGGCTCAGTTTTTCAAACGCTTCCATTTCACCCTCAAATACATCCCCGGCGACCAAAATCTACTGGCTGACGCCCTATCTAGGAAACCACAATTTGACAGCCAACGCAAAGAGGTAATACATGCGATGATTCCCGATAGCAAACCGGCCAGCCAAGCACTTACTCGACCGCGATCACGCCGTAGTACTAACATCCCACCAAATAAACTACTAGCGGAATTGAAATCAGCACTCACTGACGATGCTTGGTTTAAAGAAAACTTGCCAGACCTCACCTTAAAGGATGGAATACCCTGGAAGGGAACCAAGATTTAAGTACCCGTTGCTATGCGGCTGCCTATACTACAAAGAAGCCACAACTTTAGCCTAGGAGGTCACTTTGGATTTTTGAAAACTCTCCACTTGGCTAGAAGACAATTCTGGTGGCCAAAAATGAAATCAGATGTCGAAGACTATGTCCGGAGCTGTGCTACCTGCGCCACCATGAAGTCCAGACCAGGGAAACCCCCTGGACTCCTACAACCCGTAGCCGAACCCACCAGACCCTGGGAAGAGATTGCCATGGATTTTATTGTTGAACTCCCACCTAGTGGGGGAAATACGGTGATATGGACCGTAATGGACTTGTTCTCTAAACAGGCCCACTTCACTGTGTGCAGCGGATTGCCATCGGCGAGAAAATTAGCAAAGCTCTTCATCAAACACATCTACAGACTGCATGGAGTTCCTAAAAGGATAATATCCGACAGGGGTGTTCAATTCACAGCCAAGTTCTGGAGGGAGTTCCTACGGTCCATTGGGTCGTCTCAAGGACTTAGTTCTGGGTTGCATCCGGAGACCAATGGAGCGGCTGAAAAATTGAACTCGATGGTGGAACAATACATACGGTGTTATGTAAATTACCAACAAGAAAACTGGTCAGATTTGTTACCATTTGCAGAGGTCGCATATAATAATGCTGTACAGGGTTAACCCCTTTTCAAGTAACCACTGGCATGGACTTCATTCCAATGCCTGAACTCCCCGTGCAACCCCCTACTTCCATTTCCCTAACGGACTGGATGAATTTGTTGAAAAAAGGTTGGGAAAATACAAAAAAGGCCTTAGCTGTGACAGCTCGGAATTACAAAGCCCAAGCTGACAAACACCGTTCCCTTCAACCCCCTTTTCGCATTGGAGATAAAGTCTTTTTATCTACTAAGTATCTGAGGTTGAGAATACCCAGCAGAAAATTCGATCCAAAGTTTTTGGGTCCTTTCCCCATTGTAAAAATTATTAATCCCGTTACCATCCAACTCAAGCTCCCTCGAATGTTGGGGAAAATACACCCGGTATTCCATACCAGCTTATTAAAACCTGCTAGACAGTCTGGTCTGAGACCTCAACCTGCCGCTCCCCCACCACCCTTGATAATCCAAGGTGAAACGCACTATGAAATCAAGAAAATCCTTGACTCTAGACTATACAGAGGTCAATTACAATATTTAGTCCACTGGAAGGGATATCCATTATCTGAATCTACTTGGGTCAAAAGTTGGAAAGTAAATGCGGACAATTTGATTAAACAATTTCACGACTTCCGCTTGGTGCCACCTTTCTCGCTGGGTGATAATTTATGGCACTTCACACTGGATATTGTAAAAGCCGGTGTAAATAGCTACTAACAGCTGTTCCCGACTTAATTTTCCCTCTCTGGTTGTAGGGGAAAGAGCAGGGGAGAGAGCAGGGGAAAGAGCAGGGGGGAGAGTGGTAGATTCCCCTAGGGGCTTTGTTTTTGTTATGCAAAGTCCCGAAAGGTCGAATCCCATTGAATTCCTCCTATCTCCGGTATCTCCTGCAACAGTAGGAAAAGAGGAAAGTGTCCAAGTTCTGCTAACAATTGATTTCTTTTTGTGGATTTCTATAAGCAGGCGGAAGAAGCATGAGTGAACAATTACTGGTTTGCAAGTATTGTTGATTTCCTGACTTCCTCCTTTTTTTAAAGAGAGAAAAAAAATTTTTTTCCCCTTCTCTTAAAATGGCGTTTGAGACTAACTGCAAATAGACTGATAGCCTTGCTGCGAAATCGAAACTGAATGGAGACTTCATCTTATTGTGTTGGATTCTGGATTGTTGGATTATATTAAGTTGTTTAAATATTTCATAAGGGGATTTTCAGCAAGAACTTTGCCATGAAGGTTCTTTCAGAAGAATGGATTCATGACTTTATACAGGATTATACAGAAAGAATGTATTTAATTATTCAAAAATACGAACTGAAAAAAAATGGGGACTTTTTGGATCAAGGCTTGGAGGAAATTAACCAGTGTGATCAGGAGTTAAATGCAATGGAGGAGATACAAACGAAAATGGATAAATATGAAGATATGATCGTGAATAAACAAGTTGATGTAAAGAAGTTTCCTTTAAATAGTTTGGATGAAATGTCAGAATTTGGGTTACAGAAGGCTGTCTCCCGAACCGAAAAAATTTACAGGCTTAATGCTTTTCAAGAATTCTCTCTTTGGATTGATGGAATATATGGTAGTAATTTGTGGATTTTTGAACATAAGGAACTATTAGGCAATATTGTGACTGACTTTTCAAAAGGAGTAATGAAGGAAAGACAGAGACTAATGCATCAAAAAAAATGGCAAGAGACAAAAGTATTTTACAAAATGTTTTGAAAAAGAAGATAAAGTTCCTGCCGCAATTTTTCTTGTTGGGAATTATTACGGATTGTACAGTAATTGAGACTAAATTGATTTTAAACCTAATAACAGCAGCAAGATTACTAATAGGACAATACTGGAAGAAAAAAGAAGTACCTACAATAGAAGAATGGATATTGAAGGTTGCCAATTTGGCTGAGATGGCGAAAATATCAGCCTTTTTGAAAGACAATACGCAAGAAAGATACTTAAAGGAATGGAAAAAATGGATTGACTATATTCAACGTAGATATCAGACTAAGACTTATCAGACTGTTTTTGAATGATTATGATGCATTATTCTTGATTGTTTTTGGGGGAAGTTAGGAATTGATGATTGTAGGGGTATAATTAAGTTGGGATGAAAATTTTTTAGCATATGTTTGTTTTATTTTTAACTATACCTTGTGCCCGTTCCGGGAAGTCGGGGGAGGGGTTGTGAAGGGAGGGAGAGGAGGGGAAAGGGGGAAAAAATTTTGTAAAACTTTTTGAATTAAAAAAAAAAAAAGAAAGACCTGGGGGAAAATTATATGGTTATAGAAGCTATAAGGGAGATATTCTTTGAATTGGATTGGATTTTTATGCTTTAGTTGGGTTTTAAATACTTTAGGATTAATTTGTTTTATTGATTTACATATTTTGTTACTCTTAATTGTTATTTTTTTTATTTTTATTTTTTTCTTGAAGGATTTTGGTTATGTTAGGAGGAAGTCAGAGATAGAGAGGGAAAATTGGTATAATAGTTTTGGGGAAAAATCTTTTTAGCATATGTTTGTTTTATTTTTAACTATACCTTGTGCTTCATCCGGGAAGTCAGGGGGGAGGGGGAGGGATTATTGAAAGGAGGGGGATTGGGGGGAAAGGGGAAAAAAATTTTTTTTTTGTAAAACGTTTTGAATAAAAAAAAAAAAACAATTTCATGACACTTTCCCTGACAAACCTAAAAAACCTCTTGGAGCGGGTAGAGGGGGGTAGAAGGGAAGTGTGGACCACCGACACTCTTCTTTATTAACTCTTTTATTAACTCTTTGTTTTCTTTCCTAGGATATAGCTTCTTTTCCAAGGGGGGACGCCTGTCAGGCCTGGAAACCATACTAGACTTTAGGGTTCCAGACGCTGCCACATTTTTCCCCTGAGGGGAAGAAGGGGGGTTGAGGGGTATGGTAACATTCTTCAAGCGGTCAAGGTCGAATGGTGTTCACATCTGCAGGAAGAATGGCGAGAAGATATTCGAATGAACTGGGAGAACGTGGGACCATGTGACCAGCAAAGGGGTCAGGGGGGTGGGACTCTTGGGGTTTGTATAACTGGGAAAAGAATCCGGAAGTTCAGTTTTGGAATTTCACTCATCGTGTGCCAGTTTCCTCATGCTAGTAAAGAACTCTGAAAGACAATGGCTTCTGAGTTTTTTTTATGCAGAAGAGGTTTTTCTGGAACCTTGACACCAGCCTTTTAGAATAGAATAGAATAGAATAGAATAGAATAGAATAGAATAGAATAGAATAGAATAGAATAGAATAGAATAGAATAGAATAGAATTTTATTGGCCAAGTGTGATTGGACACACAATTTGTCTTGGTGCATATGCTCTCAGTGTACATAAAAGAAAAGATACCTTCATCAAGGTACAACATTTACAACACAATTGATGATCAATATATCAATATAAATCATAAGGATTGCCAGCAACAAGTTATAGTCATACAGTCATAAGTGGAAAGAGATTGGTGATGGGAACTATGAAACGATTAATAGTAGTGCAGATTCAGTAAATAGTCTGACAGTGTTGAGGGAATTATTTGTTTAGCAGAGCGATGGCCTTCGGGAAAAAACTGTTCTTGTGTCTATTGTTCTGGTGGGCAGTGCTCTATAGCGTCGTTTTGAGGGTAGGAGTTGAAACAGTTTATGTCCAGGATGTGAGGGATCTGCAAATATTTTCACGGCCCTCTTCTTGATTCGTGCAGTATACAGGTCCTCAATGGAAGGCAGGTTGGTAGCAATTATTTTTTCTGCAGTTCTAATTATCCTCTGAAGTCTGTGTTTTTCTTGTTGGGTTGCAGAACCGAACCAGACAGTTATAGAGGTGCAAATGACAGACTCAATAATTCCTCTGTAGAATTGGATCAGCAGCTCCTTGGGCAGTTTGAGCTTACTGAGTTGGCGCAGAAAGAACAGTCTTTGTTGTCCTTTTTTAATGATGTTTTTGATGTTAGCTGTCCATTTGAGATCTTGCGATATGATAGAACCCAGAAATTTGAAGGTTTCTACTGTTGATACTGTGTTGTCTAGTATTGTGAGAGGTGGAAGTATGGAAGGGTTTTTCCTAAAGTCTACCACCATTTCTACGGTTTTGAGTGTGTTCAGTTCCAGATTGTTTTGGTTGCACCACAAGGCTAGTCGTTCGACCTCTCGTCTATATGCGGATTCGTCATTGTCTCGAATGAGACCAATCACTGTTGTGTCATCTGCGAACTTCAGTAGCTTAACAGATGGATCATTGGAGATGCAGTCATTGGTATACAGAGAGAGAAGTGGGAGAGCACACAGCCTTGGGGGCCCCCTGTGCTAATTGTACAGGTATTTGATGTGATCTTGCTTAGCTTCACCTGCTGCTTCCTGTTTGTTAGGAAGCTTGTGATCCACTTACAAGTCTGTTCCGGTACCTGTAGCTGGTTTAGCTTAGTTAGAAGAATGTCTGGAATGATGGTATTGAATGCTGAACTAAAGTCTACAAAAAGGACCCTTGCATAGGTATTTGGAGACTCAAGATGTTGTAGGTTGTAGTGCAGAGCCATATTAACAGCATCATCTGTTGATCTATTTGCTCGGTATGCAAATTGCAAGGGGTCTAAGAGCGGATTCGTGATGGTTTTCAGGTAGGAAAGCACTAGCCTTTCAAAGGTTTTCATGACTACAGGTGTTAAGAGCAACTGGTCTGTAGTCATTCAGTTCCTTGATGGTGGGCTTCTTCGGCACTGGGATGATGGTAGAGTGTTTGAAGCAAGAAGGAACATAGCACATCTCTAGTGATTTATTGAAAATATGGGTGAAGATGGGAGCCAATTGGTCAGCATTTAAGTATTTGGTTATATAATCCTGAATTGTTTTTGCAATGGGGCGAAGGTAACTCCTCTGCCTGAGACAAATAGGCTTTGCCAGGGGCTTTTCTTGAATGACTAAGGGTGCATGGTAGGCTGCATGGCCTGAGGGATTATCTTCTGCTCATTTCCTGGACTTCGAATTCCTGCCAGGTATCGAGGACGTGAACCTCGTGGGCTACCATTATACCCCACATCTTATCTGGGGGGTATTTCAATATTAGTGCCATGCTGTTCTCACTAAAGGATAAGGTTGCTCCCATTTATGAAGCATCTCAGGGGCTTTAAGAAAGGGTGGCTGTTCAACTCCTTGCACATTTATAACATCTTTAGAATGAAAGATAAACCCCAAGATAGATAACCCCAAGATCAGATATTACCAACTTGTATAAAAGTCAACGTGTCACTTAAAAAGCAGTAGTATATCATTGGGCAGGAATGTGGTGTTGCAAGCTTTCGGGAAAGTGCAGAAATATTTCTATTGTTCTTTGTAACCTGTTCCAGTAACTATATGATAAAGGAGGGGGCATCGAGAGTAACGTATGTATCAACATATGTATCCGGAAGGTGTATGATAAGAGTAGTCCATATATGGGTTTTTGTCTGTTTTAACCAATTAGGATAACTTCTTCTTTTTGCTTATGGCAATGTCTATAACCAAAAGTATAAAAGATTATGCTTGAGCCTTGCTCGAGGCTCAGACCTTTGATTGCCACATGAGGGGGGGTCTGTGTCCTATTTGCGCAAATAATAAATTAATTCTTGTTTCTCAAATCCTTCGTGGTCTTGTCTTCTCACTTTAAGACGTAAGTTTTCTATTACAAGAACAGGGAGCCAATAACTGAGTACTTACAGACCTAGAAGCTCCTGTATCCACTAAAATGGTCACCTTATCGATCCCTATATTCATTTGGACCAAGGGTTCGGGGGGGCTTGACTTGAACCTGGTACCCTTCAGACCACGGTTCTGCTGCTTCTATCTGTTCTTGAAATCGGCCTCAACCCCCTCTGGGATCCATATGGCCGAAGCATCTTTCCTCTCCATAATTTCCACTAAAAGTTCTCTTGAAATTATTCAAGATACACTGAAGAGGTGTCCTGGGGACACTTCCTCCCCCAACCATTTCTAAGACACTGCCACTGACCTGCAGTCCTGGACGTTCCAACAGTCACTAACAGGAATTGCAGTGACTTAACCATCCCAAATAATTCTTGGTTTCCTTAGGATATGCCAATCCCGAACCCAGGGGGGCGATCAGGCTCCCTCTTCTACTCTCAAAGGAATGGGGCTACAATACTTGCCTGCAGATATCTTCCTTTTCAGCCAGCGTGGTTTTGTGGTTACCTTTGATTCTGGACAGGTTCTTGGATCAGCAGGATGTCCAACAAATACCCCTTCGGGGCCTTCTGCCTCCTTCTGGATAAATCATTGCCTGAAAGTTCAGCAAGATGGCACCGACCGGGCACTGGCTGGTCCGTGCTGCCCTCAGCAACAAATTGCTCTGTTTCCCGGCCAATGCACCAGAAATGTTGCGAGACAATAACGAGACCCAAAATCTCAGAATCAAAGGTAGTTGTATTTTGTCTGCGCAAACAAAAGAGGTCCAAATTGATATGGCAAATTGTCCAAACCTGGACAATTTCCTAAAGGACAAACTGTCAAGGTTCCAGAAAAACCTCTTCTGCATAAAGAAAACTCAGAAGCCATTGTCCTTAAGAGTTCTTTACTAGCATGAGGAAACTGGCACACGATGAGTGAAATTCCAAAACTGAACTTCCGGATTCTTGTCCCAGTTATACAAACCCCAAGAGTCCCACCCCCCTGACCCCTTTGCTGATCACATGGTCCCACGTTCTCTCAGTTCATTCGAATATCCTCTCGCCACTCTTCCTGCAGATGTGCACACCCTCCGACCTTGACCGCTTGAAGAATGTTACCATACCCCTCAACCCCCCTTCTTCCCCTCAGGGGAAAAATGTGGCAGCGTCTGGAACCCTAAAGTCTAGTATGGTTTCCAGACCTGACAGGCGTCCCCCCTTGGAAAAGAAGCTATATCCTAGGAAAGAAAACAAAGAGTTAATAAAGAAGAGTGTCAGTGGTCCACACTTCCCTTCTACCCCCCTCTCCCCCCTCCAAGAGGTTTTTTAGGTTTGTCAGGGAAAGTGTCGTGAAATTGCTTAATCAAATTGTCCGCATTTACTTTCCAACTTTTGACCCAAGTAGATTCAGATAATGGATATCCCTTCCAGTGGACTAAATATTGTAATTGACCTCTGTATAGTCTAGAGTCAAGGATTTTCTTGATTTCATAGTGGGTTTCACCTTGGATTATCAAAGGTGGTGGGGGAGCGGCAGGTTGAGGTCTCAGACCAGACTGCCTTGCAGGTTTTAATAAGCTGGTATGGAATACCGGGTGTATTTTTCCTAACATTCGAGGGAGCTTGAGTTGGACGGTAATGGGATTAATAATTTTTACAATGGGGAAAGGACCCAAAAATTTGGGACCGAATTTTCTGCTGGGTATTCTCAACCTCAGATATTTAAAAGCCATTGTCCTTAAGAGTTCTTTACTAGCATGAGGAAACTGGCACACGAGTGAAATTCCAAAACTGAACTTCCGGATTCTTGTCCCAGTTATACAAACCCCAAGAGTCCCACCCCCCTGACCCCTTTGCTGGTCACATGGTCCCACGTTCTCTCAGTTCATTCGAATATCCTCTCGCCACTCTTCCTGCAGATGTGCACACCCTCCGACCTTGACCGCTTGAAGAATGTTACCATACCCCTCAACCCCCCTTCTTCCCCTCAGGGGAAAAATGTGGCAGCGTCTGGAACCCTAAAGTCTAGTATGGTTTCCAGACCTGACACAAACAAGCATTCTTATACTCTGAAAAACATGGAAACATACATCATAACAGCATCATCTCAGCCTAGTTCAATTATTGGCTCATATAGATGTGGGGGGGGAAAGCAGTTTAGACATCTTGCTCCCCCCTCCCTTCTTCTGACAGGAAGCTAGTATTTCCGGCTTTGTTTCTTACTTTGCAGCATAATACTTTGATACTGACATAATGTGTGAAATCATGGTTTGCCCTTTTAACATTGTTCTTCATCTCTTTCTGTTATCTACAGAACAATCTGTTTTTGCTTTTTTGGGGTTCTGCCTTAAGACTGTGTCTCAGAAGATGGAGAAACATGTAAATCTTTTTCAAAAAACAAATAAGAGCATCCAGAATGCAGCAGTTTATGTACATTCATGTAAAAACTCTGCTGCACATGTAACATGTTTTTACATGTTAAAACTCTGCTGCATCGGTTTTTCGATGCAATTCAAGATGCCAATTGTCACTTTTAAAATCCTATATAGTTTCAGTGTCTGGGTATCTGCAGTATCTCAGTAATATCTTTTAAAAAAGTTCTAGTAGAGCAGGCTCTTTATGTGTGACCTAAATCAGCCCCTGCCATCTTCAGGGACCATGGAAGCCTGGTTTCTCAGCTGCTGCTCACCTTATATGAAATAGTATTTCCCACAATATTTGAATAGCTTCCTCCTTCTAATCTTCAGATTAGTGAATTCTGTTGAATATGTTGTTTCATTTTAAGCTATTCAAGCTTAAGCTATTCATATTTAAGCTTTGTATTTAAATTGGATTTGTATTGTTTTAAATCCTAATTGTATATTGGACAATTGTATGCCAGAGTTGGCATGTTGAAACAGCCAATCAATCAATCAATCAATCAATCAGGAAGCATTAGATAAAATAAAACAGATTTTTGACTTTATATTAAAAATAATAAGAGCAGTTCAGCACTTCAGAAAGTGGTGGAATCCCCTTCACTGCAAATATTTCCTAGAGGATACACATTTTTTTGTTACCACGCTGTTGTAATAGATTTCTTCACTGAGCAGGTTGATTAGATTATTTCCAAGATCCCTTACAATCCTTGCATTTTTTGATATAAAAAGAATTTTCTTGGTAACAATGAAAAATACAGTAATTGGGAAAACAATTATAATAAATCTCTAACAATTATGATATAACTAAATAGTTTGATCCATTTAATTCTCTTTCAAATGTATTTTTAAAAAATTCCTAACTGCAACTGAATTGAAGCTACGATCCTTTAAGAACTTTTGCTGTTTTCTAAGAACTTTCCTTCCCTCCGCTTTCAGGAGACCTTTCTTTCCTAAGGCATCCCCACCATGCTATCTACCCCTCCCGGGCCTTAATTGTCACGGTCATGCCTAAAACTGCAGACTGCACCTAAAACATTGATTCCCCAAAGACCACGGCGACCCGAATGCTGCTACTCCGAAAGCACGGTCCTGCCTTCCTGCTCTACTGCCCTCGCGGGCGTGGCCGGAGGCGGTAAAGCGAGATTTTTTTTGCCGGAAGCCTCACTTGGTGTCTCGTTGCGTTGCGGATTGATTGCGCCTTCGGCGACGCCATGCCCAAGTGCCCTCGTTGTCAGAAGGAGGTCTATTTCGGTAAGGAAGAATTACTGCCCCTTCCTCACTTCAGGACAGATGCAGCCGGGATGGAGAAAGCGAAGAAGGACTACTATCGGAACCAGTTCCGAAAAGCATTTAAGAGGCTAAAATCTGAGATCTTCCCTGCAGCAGGCGTTGCGTGTGTAAGGTAGCAATCAAGGCTGATTCAGAACTGAGATTCTCGGGGCTGGTAATGGCTAATCCCGAAGTACAGAGAATTTGGAGCACTGGAAGAGCGCCCCAGATCCTGGGAGCTCCCGGTGATACCTGAGCTCGAGATCTTCTGTACAGCATAGAGAATTTAGGAGACGCAATTTTGATTAGGAAAGGGGCACCGGCTTGGGCTAAAGTCCACTTCTTTATGTTTTTTCTCGATTTCTCTGTAGTTTTTTATTGTAATCTGATCCTAACTTTTTGGTGCATCTCAGTGCATTGAGAATTATTGTCTCACACATTTGCACGTGCCACTAAACGATTTTAGTATACAAGTCCTAGATAATAATAATAATAATAATAATAATAATAATAATAATAATAATAATAATAATAATAATAATAATAATAATAATAATAATAATAATAATAATAATAATATTTTAATTTGTATACCGCCCTTCTCCCGAAGGACTCAGGGCGGTGAACAGGCAGATAAAATATAAATACACACAGTAATTAAAAACATCCCTTAAAAAACTAATTCAAATGCCCAAAAATGTTAAAAAACGTACTCCCCCGTAAAATAACAAAATTTTAAAAACCCATCCAATAAAAATAAAAATCAGGCTAGTCCAGCCATACGAAATAAATAAGTTTTAAGTTCGCAGCGAAAGGTCCTAAGGTCAGGTAATTGTCGAAGTCCGAGGGGAAGTTCGTTCCATACTTAACACTTTTAGAACTTTAAAAAGTGGCTTCCCTTTCTCAGAATAATAATTTGGGGTTCCAACTCCAGCCGAGATTGCACAAGAATAAATCAAAATGAGATCCAGACAGCTGTGAGGAAAGAAGAAATATTTGGGGTGCGGTGTCATCTGTACGCTGATGATACTCAGCTGTCCATTTTCACCCCTAACCATCCCAGCGAAGCCGTTAAAGTGATGTCCTGGTGTCTGGAGGCCGTGCGGGTCTGGATGGGGAAAAACAGGCTCTGACTCAACCCTGCCAAGACCGAGTGGCTGTGGATGCTGGCATCCCGGTATAATCAGCTGAGGCCATCGCTGACTGTGGGGGATGAGTCATTGGCCCCCACAGAGAGGGTCCGCAATCTGGGCGTCCTTCTGGATGCACGGCTGTCATTGGAAGAGCATATGACGGCCGTCGCCAGAGGAACTTTTTATCAGGTTCGCCTGATTCGCCAGTTCTTCTTCTTAGACCAGGATTCCTTATGCACAGTCACTCATGCCCTCGTCACTTCCCGTCTCGACTACTGCAACGCTCTCTACATGGGGCTCCCCTTGAAGAGTACCCGAAGACTCCAACTGGTTCAGAATGCGGCCACGCAGGTGATAGAGGGAGCGACTTGTTGCTCCCATATAACACCCCTCTTGCGCAGGCTGCACTGGCTTCCGGTGGTCTTTCGGGTGCAATTCAAAGTGTTGGTTACCACCTTTAAAGCGCTCCATGGCATAGGACTGGGTTATTTACGGGACCGCCTGCTGCTACCGGCGGCCTCCCATCGACCAGTGCGCTCCCATAGGGAGGGTCTCCTCAGGGTGCCGTCGGCCAGACAGTGTCGGCTGGCGACCCCCAGGGGGAGGGCCTTCTCTGTGGGGGCACCAACCCTCTGGAATGAGCTACCACCGGGTATTCGTCAACTCCCCAATCTCTGGACCTTTAGACGCGAGCTGAAAACATTTCTATTTCATCGCGCAGGACTGGCCTAATGGTTTTAGATGGGGTTTTTTATTGGTTTTAATTGGTCCAGCCAACTTTGAATCTTTGCTTTTAAATTGGTTTTAACTTTTATATTGATTGTTTTATTTTGGCTGTAAACCGCCTTTGGGAGAAGGGTGGTATAGAAATTTAAATAATAAATAAATAAATAATAAAATAAATTATTCCTAAAAGCAAACAGTTTGCTTTTAGGGGCAGCTCCAGAAAAATGGGGCACAGCAACCAGTCTAATAGGGAGCTTGTTCTGGGTGTGGAAGTGTGTAGGTACTGATTCTAGGGTGATACTTGAGGGTGTGTGTAGGCATGTCTGTGAGGTTTATTCTTGTGAATATGGAGTTCCGCTGGGAGACCTAATTTAATTAACTCTAATTGTTAGACCTTATCCTTTGATATGTGCATTAGGTGTGGGTAATTTTGGAGGCTTGAGAAAATTTGATTAAAAGATTTTCCCCATTTGTTATTTTTACTTGATTAATTTAATTTCAGCTTGACTGTCAATTATTTAGTGAAGACACTGATTCTCAGACCATTGTGGATTCTGTTAATATTTTAATAGGAAACAGTATAAAGGACAAAATATATTTTAATATAAAACTTCTCATACCTTAAAGCAGAAAGGAGAGTGTCAGATGAAAAAATGGGAGGGATGGAGATTATAGCCTGTTGCAGGATATTTGGAGTAAGAGAATGTTACTCTCAACATACTTTAAACTGCTTTGTGTGTTTCTAGATTCTCCTAAAGGACCCAGAAGAAGTCCCAGTGTTGTCTTGCTGGCTGAGCATCATGAGAGTTGTAGTCTCAATGTAGAAAGTGCCAGACTTTGGGATATGGTAGAGGGGTTGTAAAAATAAATTGCAAGCTTTCTATTCAAAGTCAGAAAAAGCCACATTTGAGGGTTTGATTGGCTCTAAAATCCAATTGGGGCTGTAAACCTGTTGTAGTAAAAAATGAAGTATATCGCTGTTAATGCTTGATAATTACTTCATAAATATATTTTCAAGTATTTCTGTTTGGAGTGGCCAAATGATATACAATTTGCTTGAAGCCAATAAGAAATACTATTAAAATAGCACAGTCAACTGTTCTTGGAGACATCTCTTGGAGAACATAACACTTGAAGAACCTATGTGCAGGAAAGGTAGGCCTGAGAAAGACAAAAAGACAAGAAATAAGAAGAAATGCTAGTTGCCAATTGCTCTTACCTGAATTATAAAATCCTGGCTTCTTTAATTATTACCAGTAAGAGAAGGGAGAAACAAATATTTTAACAGGGATATAATATTAAGAGATTTTTCATGCCAAGAACATAGAATAAAGAAATGAATCTTGTAGATTTCATAATACATAGAATACCCTACATTCTAAAGATCAAGACCAAAACTTAATTATTTAGTACACAATGCAAGTCTGTAAATTAGGCAACCAGAAATATAAAAAGATTATCAAGTGAAATTAACAGTCACTAATAATTTATCTAGTTTTTCAGATTGAAAAGTGTATATGTGTGTTGCTCAGGTTCGTGCTTTAGGCAAATCCATGTTATTTATGATATGATATATGGCTTGGCATTGTATTAATCTAGATTTTTATTGTTTGTAGATCATACTTCAGCGTTAAATGCAATCTGTACACACTAGATTGTAGGTTATTTACAAATCTTACTTAGCCTTAGCATGCTGTCCAAGTCAAGCAATATATCAAGTTTGTACAGGCCCATGGCAATATTTCATGGGTATTATGTAAGGGAATCCAAGGAGTTTGGTGCAACATGTTTTTACTGTATGTTATTCAGAGCTATAGCATGCATCTTGGAAGACAGTGCAATATCAAATTGGTGATACAATTTAGTATGATATGAGGAACCTTGGGATTTTATCCTGCGGTATTTCTTTAGTGCCAAGTACAGTTTTAGAACATGAGAATTAGCTCTGAATATGTCAAAGCCCCAAAGCCCATAAAATATTAAAATTTTAAATAAATATCCTACCATAGTACTTCTTAGAATAGCTGCTGTTTGTTTCCCTTTGTATACAATGGGACCTTTTGAACAGAAATGAGTAATAGCTGTTCAAACTGATTTGCTGCCATAGAACAGTTAACTAATGCTACCTTTTGTCCACAAGAGCTTTTGATTGCAACCTTTTAGTTAAATGTTACGTTTATCTGCTTTACATTTTAAGTAAACATTCAGCAATACAATTCTTGTATTGTATTTAAATATACATATATATTTAAAAATATATATGTAAAAATCATTAAGTGGGAGGAATACATGCAACTGAAGAGAAAATAAAATTAGATAGAATGCTTAAAATTAACACAAAGGCTTTCCAAATGAAATTAATAGCAAACATAGAATGGGTAATTCTCCCTGGATACTATAAGCCATGACTAATTGCTGCAGTGCCTTCCTGAGCTGACCTAGTCCATTCCATACTACCTAATTATTTTCTTTAAAAATGCTAGGAATAGAAAGTCTTAAAGACCACCCTTGTCACAATGGAAAAAGCTGGACTTTTTTATTGTTAAGCATTTTGTTTAATCTTCGTAAGAAAATTTAAACAGATCTGCAGTATGGTAAAATGCAGAAATACCCATATGTAAAAAAAAGAATCATACAAAAGTAATCTAATTGTTTCTCCAGACATTCAAGGCTATGCATTTATTATTGTTGTTTGGATCATCAAATGGTTGTACTAGTGTATCATAATGAACTTCAACATCCAAAAGTATTTTGCTGAACTGGGCTCTTGTTACCATGTTAAGCTGCCTGCTGTGCAGTGCAGACTCAACTGAAAATATACAAATACATGGAACTAAGGAGAAATGTCCTGACAGTAAGACCAAATAATCTATGAAAGAGCTTACTTCCCAGAGTTGTGTGTGTGCCGTTGCTGGAAGTCTTCAAAAACCTTTTTGATTCCATGGCCAGTGGTGGTGGCAGCTTCAGTGGTAGAAGAGAATGGTTTCACATGTGCAACCTAAATCCTGTGCATGGGCAAATGAAGCTTTGTTTCTCACCTGCTGCTTCAGCAGCCCAGTTCCCACGGCCTGAGGATTGTTCAAGAAAATATTGGACAGTCATTTGTCCAGGATGGAATAAGGTCTCTTGCTTTGGGCAGGAAGTTGGAGTAGAAGACCTCCAAGGTTTCTTCCTGTGCTATGATTCTATGATCAGTTCTCAGTATTTTAAATACTTACAAAAATGAATGTCTGTCAAACAACTGTTCAGACACCTATGAAAGCATATTTAGAAATCTGTGAAATCTGTAAATGTTTCATTGTTCAAAGCAAGCTTGTTCTTCATCTCTTAAACTAGTTTGGAATAGATAAACAATGCTTTGGCAGCTTTCAGAATCTTTCATCCACAGTAACTGTCTAGTCCACAAAATGGTACTTACAGTTTAGAAATAAAATTATCTTAATATTCAAATGAGGGGAAAATTTGAATCCTAGAAAATGGTTGTAATCCTGAGGCATTTGCAGAAAAACCAAAGGAGACATTTCCCCATCCTTAAATCATTCAAAATTCAAAAACGGTAACTCACTCTCTTCCCACCCCCACTACTTTCTCTTTTTAAAATACAATATTCCAGAAGGCCTTCTCCTATAGTAATTTTGGGGTATTTATTATTTTAAAAAAATCTTTTAAGTTTTGCTTTACTTTTGTTTTTGTTACTGGGAGAGTCTTGGATAAAATTGAAACAAACAACAACTTAGTCATTTTCCTGTCTTACCCAGCAATTTTCTCTATGGCAACTGTTATCATGTGACTGCAGTAAAAGAAGAACTGAATTGTACATAGATTTTTAAAAGACTTAGAACAACTTTGTTTAAAGCACGTGTTAGGGTTACAGTTAGGGATAGTGTTCATTAGAGATGTTTTTTCTAATGAACAATGTTATAGAAATACTTTTAATATGTAAATACTATTGATACTTTAATATTGCTGTTCAAAGAATCTAACCATTTTTTTTCTACACTTTGTTTCTACACTTTGTTTAAGAATTTCCAGAATTCCCTTTTACACTAAATGTATAAATTGGTCATCCAATTGATGTTGCACCTTCCAGGAAATAACCTGATAGTGATCTGTTCTGTGACCTTGCTGCCTTTTTTCATGTCACATATTTTTTCTTCTTCTCCAAATTGTGTTTTGGAGGTCCAGACATCTCAGAATGCTTTTCCTTTCTGGAGCATAGTTCTTCACATTCAGAGTTGTTTCACAACTAGCACCAGCTATAACTTTTTTTCTTTACCTACTCACTATGTAAACATCCAGCTTAGTTTTGATTATTATTAACTCGTATTGTTTCCATCTTTCAGGACATACTCAATCATCTTGCTAGCAACTAAGTAACTTGTTTTATTATTTACAGAAATAGAAGATGAATTGTGGCTATGAGAAAAAGATTTTTTAAAATTTTCTTTCTCTCTATCGTCTCTCTCTCTCTGTCCCCCCCCCCCTTATTATCATAGCTGAAAAAGTCACCTCCCTTGGGAAAGATTGGCACCGGCCATGTTTGAAGTGTGAAAAATGCAAGAAGACTTTAAATGCAGGTGGCCATGCAGAGGTAAGTGAAGACATGCATGTTCTTGGCTTGAAGAACAGTTTTGTACTGTCTCATAACTTCGTTCTTTTAGTAACTGCTCTTTTTAATGTTTACCTGCTTTTATCTTTAGCTATCAAACTATTTAAGGGACAAAAAGAACGCTGCATAGACATCCTATACCACTTTGGGGAACATGTTCTACTGTAAATGTTCTCCAATGATGCTTGGGGGAAAAATCTGTGCAGAAAAGATGGACAACAGAGATCATACTTGAGATATCTGTTTAAATGAGAGGGAACTATGGGACAAAAGCAGGCCTATAGCTCTTAATGTTAATCTGTTTCCACTGCAAAATACCTGCCTGCTTAACTTTGAGGAGAAATAAACTGGCAGCTACAAGACTTTGTGTCTGCCTCTATCCTCAGAAGAAGAAGGTAATCCAAACAAAAAATTTGAATAGACTCCATCATATATCATTTTGTTCATGTTGCCTTTGAGATGTTTCTCTTATTTCCTCAGCATGATGGGAAACCTTATTGCAACTACCCCTGCTATGCCGCACTGTTTGGACCCAAAGGTAAGCAACAGTAAGATGAAGTTATTCTATAAACTACCTACCTACCTAACTGCCTACACACACACATGCATACATAATTAGAAACCACATCCACCCACCCAAAAAGGCCTATTATAGATAGCCACCCAGAATAGTGTGATACCAAGATGGGCAACATATAAACTTAATGAATACATAAAATTAATAAAAATATAGCATTTCTATCTGGCATCATTCTAATGTCACACTGTTGGTTTACCTCATCTGAAGTAAGGATCAGCAGGCCAGTCAAGTAGAATTTCACTCATTTTCTCTTGAAAATGAGTTTATAACAGTACATTTGTTCTATGCCATTGACTCATTTGCTTTCAATGTTTTGTTAAAGTCTGCTTAACAATATGTATTTCAGATGCATTTCTACATATATTTTGTAATGAATGTTTCCTTATATAATGTTTTTCTAAGCAAATTTTGAATTGAGAACTCAGCCATAATATTTGAAGCATTGCCACTGTAACATATCTGAGAGATGATTCATTCCAAAATTCTGTGTACTGTATTAGGGTTGAAAGCATATAAAAAATCTTGGATAAATGGAATACTTTTGCTATTTAAAAATTAGCATAAATAAATCCAAATAAAAATAGTGTAAATAAAATAGAAAGCATTTTCTGTAAAAACTGGCTACTAAATTATATATTAGGCAATCCTATGTTGTATTGCAAAAGGTTCCAGCTTTCTAACAGTTCAAAAGCCCTGTCTAGCAGTTTTCATGGTCATTAAATTTTTTGACTTCTTAATTTTTTCTTTCTAAGCTATGGGAAAGAATTTATTAAACCAAGCCAGCAGCTGTTCTAAATTTCCCCTGGGTCAGTAGCATAAGTGAAGTCTGGGAAAGATCTGTAATTATTTTGCATTTCCACCCTTTGCCCAATTACCTCTGAGATTTTAAGGCTTTTAAAGAGATGAAAAATCAGAGAGATTAGCTGGAAGGGAGAAAGATCTGGTATGTCTGTTTTTCTTCTTAGGAATTGGAACCAACATAATGACCTTGGAGAGGGGAATGCTACCAAATCCTAAAGGGCCCAGTATTTTTCCCCCTTATTTCCCTGTTCAGTTAAAATGTGAATTGAGGATTGGTATGAAGCTGGAAATCTTGCTGTACTATGCATATTTTTCTCAACTACTTGGCTGAAGTTCTAAAAAACAGACAAATATTAGCAACACTGATGTATTCTGTTCAGGGATGAAATGCTCCCGGTTCGGACTGGATTGGCCAATCTGGTAGCGATAGCAGCGGGTAATTCGGAGAACCAGTAGCAAAAATCCCTGCTCCCCCCTCCCGCTCATGCCCATCCAATGCCTGATTGCCTGCTTCTTTTAAAAAATGCTTCTAAAAGGTAAAAAAAGGGGCTCTGACGATCACAGCTGAGCCCTGCAATCGTCAGAGCCTTTTTTTTACTTTTAAAAGTATTTTTTACAACCTATTCAGCCGAATAGGTTGTAAAAAAATGCTTTTAAAAGGTAAAAAAAAAAGGCTCTGATGATCCCAACTGAGCTGTCTCATCGTCCCCCCCCCCACCGCGCGCACTGTTCTACTTACCCCATGCCTCCTTTTGGCATGCACTGCACACATGCGCACAGCGCATTTGGTGCGTGGTGCACAGGCACGCGCGCAGCGCACATGCACAGCCAGCGAACCAGTAGTAAATCGGTTCAGATTTCACCACTGATTCTGTTCATCTTAGATTAGGGTTAAATTTGCCAAACAGAATGCTTGTTTTGATAACAATCCATGTTTTACAACAGTATAAAACATTACATGTTTTACAACAGATTGGGGGATTATTCTCCAGCATGTTTCTATATGTTTCTAATAGGAAATTTTACAAAAAGCATGGCAAATTTCTGCAGAGTAGGATTTTTCCAATGTGAGGTGTCAGATTCTCTTCAGTGAATGTTCACTAAGACAAGGTCATAGAAGTCTTCCATTTATTCAGGATATTGTTACGTTTTTGCTGCCAAACTATAAATGTTATAGTCTGTTATTTAACAGGAAGCTTCAGTCTATTTAAATACATTCTTACGTCATCACTACAGAAGAGAGCAGGTTATAGCTAACCCTACCCAAAACAGAAAATTATTTTTCTTTGTATCTGGAAGGTATAGAACAGAGGTGTCAAACTTGCATTGTCATGGCATCATCACGTGACATATCACAACTTCTTCCCCCTTCGCTAAACTGGGCATGGGCATGGGCATGGTCAGCGTGTGTTACATCTGGCCCATGGGCCGCCAATTTGACAGCCCTGGAATAGAAGAAATAAACATAAGCTAAAAGACCTTACCTAGCATTTAGCATTTTTTCCTGATTTTTTTTTCGTGGTTCATCAGGTAATACAGAAACCTTAGGTCTCCAAGTACCTTATCTCAAAATGGAGGACAAGCACTTGTCTTGGACTGAGAAATGGAGAACTGCCATTAAAATCTTTAATGCTGACATTAGATTTTTTTTTTAAGGATTTGGCCGTGGAGGTGCTGAAAGCTACACTTTCAATTAAAACTTAGGTGAGTCCCATTTTTTCTATTAATAGGCTTCATGATAAGAGAGCTACATGTAGCTTTGTAAGCTAAGTCTTGTTCTTTTTGGTTTTGCTTATATGTTATCTTTTTCTTCTTAGGAGTAGAAGGATGAATTTTGCTGATTCCAGGCGGAGTTCATAAGTATAACCACACGGTGTTTTTCACTAGAAGTGAATATAATGAAGACTTCAAAAAGGGAGAGGGGGGTGATAATTGAATCGGGGGGTTTCCTGTTTAACATAAGTTAAGAAATATAATCATGTGGAAACTAGGAAAGAATAGCATCATAGGAAAGCGTGGAAGTTTTAAAAAAATCAAAACCTGCTTTAGAACTTTCCTTTTACTCTTACTTTTCTAATTTACAAATAAAATCTTAAATCAAAAGAGGCTTGCAGATACCAATGAATCAGAAAATGAACATAAGCACCTGGGAAATGTGGTATTTACTAATGTTCTTTAAGAAAGGATATGCAAGAGTGTCTTCAGAATTATTTTTAGTGAACTCAAGTTAAATGAACACTTATTGCACCCTGTGAAATTTGCATTTTGAATGTAAATTTGCAATTCAGACTGAAACCCATTGGGGAGCAATTGGCTGATTGTACAATCAACAACCAAATACATAATCTGCAGAACATTGATGTATATTTGTGTTAAAGCATTCTGAGAGAGGCTGGTTCATTTTTACTCAGCATTAGCAAGGTATTTAATTTACTGTACAATATATATATTATATATTTTTCAGTGGGTGCAATTTGCAGTAGAAAACAAGTGAGGGTAATGTACTGTTTACCTGACTTTCCCTTAGCTTCTTTAGCTCCTTTTTGTCAGTATATTTTTTTCATGCCTATATCTATAAACTAGCAAGTGTAAGCCTCTGGTAAGCTTAATATGAGTTTGACTTTATTGAAGCTGAAAAGTGTATGGTAGTACCGATGGGATCCAAAATGGCCCCAAACGCATAGCAATCTAGCTATGTTTTAAGAGATAAAAAAGAAGTCAATTATGGGATTTACTGATATTTTCATTTTACTTAAGTTAACCAGATTATGTGAAAGTAGTTGGCTTCAATTCAGATGAGAGATGTTGTACTGAATTAAAGAAACAATTTTTTCCTATTCAGTACAGTTTTTATAATTTAAACAACCAAGAATATTCAGTGAAGGGATGCTCCCATTCTTGTAAAAGAAATGCAGAAGACAAACACGAAGTGAAGCTGTTTCTGATTGGAATTTTAGCATTTGGATTTCCTGAGTCTTTGGCTTTCAATATCTCTGCCCTGGTTTGAATAAAATAATTTCTTTAATTATTTCATTGACTGAATGTCTTGGAATTGGATTTGTCTCCATTTGCTACAATCTTCATTTGTGCTCTTAAGAAAGACAGGCATGTCATTTATAAACAAATTAATACATGTACTTGCTCACAGAAATAATTGTGCGTCTGAATTCCATCTCTATTAATAATTGCTTAAGAAATTCATCAAATGTTTTAAAAACAGCCAAGCAAAACAAAATTAATACAGATTTAGTACATTTTACAGAGTGGATTCTATTTAATATTGTATAGGCAATACACTTGTCTCCTCTCAGCCCTGCAAACCCTAGGATCTGGAGGAACTGCTTCCTCCTCATCTCCACTCATCAGTTGCAGCTGCACCCCTTTCTCACCCTTTGCTTCTGGCTTGCCTTCTGAGCCTCTTGGTTGAGGCTGCATTTCTTCCTTCTGTTATCAACCAACTGCTCATCCGGCCCTTCTTAAATTTCTAGTTTCTCCTACTCTTCTCCATCTCCTGGTTCAGAGTCTCCCTGCTCCCAAGTTCCTAAAGCAGGCCCTTCCTCATTGTCTGAGCCCACTTCAGGGATATCCATGATAGCATGAAAGTTGATTGGGTGATTTTGGGCCAATCACTGTCTCTTAATCCAGCCTAATTTACAGGGTTGCTGTTATGGAGAAAATAGGAAGAGGCAAGAATATTAGGTATATTTACTGCCTATTAAAATTTGTATAAAAGTATGGCATAAAAATCTAATAATACTATGAAGCTTGCAGCTCCTTGAAATAGTTTTTGAATGCTGGTTTTGGAGATATGCTTCCATATTGCATCCACTGGAGCTTATTTATGCAGGTTTGTTGGGATATCCTGATAAAATATAGACCTTTCCATTACAAATTTTACCTCAGTAAAATTTATTTACCTCCAGTCTGCTGATCTCTGGAAAAGAGCTGATGTGGTTCCCATCTAACCGCCCTGAGTCCCTTGGGAGATAGGGCGGTATATAAATACGATTAAATAAATAAATAAATAAATCTTCAAAAAAATATCTTACCTGGGAAGATACTGGAAAAGATAATCTATGAACACCTAGAAGCAAGCAATATGGGTTTGTAAAAAACAGATCATGCCAATCAAATCTTATTTCATTTGTTGAAAAAGTTACTAAATTAGTGGATGAGCAGTGGACTTGGTATACTTGGATTTCAATAAGGCATTTGACAAAGTTAGACCAAAAATTCATCCTCATTCCAGTTGACTCATTAAGCTAATGCAGTGCGGTACCCCAATGTTCTGTTTTAGGCCCAATACTCTCCAACATCTTCAAAAATGATTTAGATGCGGGAACAGAAGGCAACTCATCAAATTTGCAGATGAACCAGGAGTAGCCAACATCCTAGAAGATAATCAAGATCCAGGTGGATCTCGATAGACTTCAACCTTGGGTCTTATCTAATAATGAAGTTCAATGCAGAGAAAATGAAATGCACAGGTACATATGAAAAGAAAACTGGCTCAACAACAATAACAAAGGGAATTAAGTCCTAGTTGATATGTCTTAAACATGAGCTAACAGTGTGCCAACGCAATCCTAGGTTGCATTAAGATAGGGATAGAATGAAGATCATGTGAACTTACTAACTTACTAACTAGCCTTGGTAAGACCAAATTTAGAATACTACATCCAGTTTTGCTTACCAGATTATGAAAAAAATGTAGAGACTCTACATTCTGTACAAGAGTACAGAAAAGAGCAACAAAGATGATTAGGGGGGCTGAAGGTTAAAACAAATAATGGTGGCAGGAATTGGGATTGATATAGGGATTCCTACTTGAGCAGGGGGTTGAACTAGAAGACCTCCAAGGTCCCTTCTAGTTCTGTTATTCTGTGCTGTTGAGTTCTGTTCAGCTGCAATTTTGATGAGCTTCCCTTCAATCTCCTCATGGAAATCAGTAGCCCCCAACCTTTTGGGCATCAGGGACCAGTTCCTTGGAGAGTAGTTTTTGCATGGACTGGAGGGGGCTGCCTGCATTCTGCAGATGAAACTTCATTTGTTTGCACAGCCTGATTTCTGACGTGCCATGGATCCCTGATGTAAATCATTTATGAAGATGTTGAAGAATACTGAGTCTAAGACAGAACCTTGGAATACCGCACTACATATTTCCCTCCATGTATATATAACTCCACTAAGGTCCACTAATTTAGTCACTTTGTCAAAGAATGAAATAAGATTTGTTTGGCATGATCTGTTTTGACAAACCGGCTTCTGGTTATAACTACTTGTTTCTAGGTGTTTTTGGAAGATGGGAATCACATCAGCTCTTTTCCAATCCTCTCGAATTTCCCAGGTGGTCCAGGATCTTTAAAAGATATGATTCAATGGTTCTGAAATAACATCTGCCAGCTGTTTCAGAATTCTGGGATGTAATCCATCAGTGGTTGAAATCATCTAGACAGGTGTTCTCTTATCATTTTCTTATTTTAATTTGTACTCCTAGTCTGTCTTTTAGGGTTATGTTTTTTGTAAATTGCCCTGTATTATCTTTTTGCATGAAATCAGATGCAAAGAATGAATTAAGCAGATCTGCTTTCTTTCTACTGCCCGTGACTTCCTTGCCTTCTTTCCTCATTAGCGAACTGATCATTTCCTTGACTTTTTTGTGTGTTTTTTAATATGTTGAAAGAAACTTTAAAAACACATTTGATATTTGTTGCAAGTCTTAGTTCATTCTGAGCCTTAGCTTTCCTGACCTCATCTTTGCAAGTTTGGGCTATTTGTTGGTATTCTGCCTCAGTTATGTGTCCCTACAAAGCTACAAAGCCTTTCACATTATTTACTCCAGAATGAACGAAAAAAGGACGTTCTGCATACAGTGGGTATCTGCTAGTCTGTTCATTTGAAAGAAAAGTCAAATTCCTATTCAAGGACAAGAAATAGATTAAATGAAATAAATTCTCACCATAGCAAGACCTGCTGCCAAGCAAAAACCAGACACACCATTAAATAAAAAACTCGATATGTTGGCTGTTGCTTTCAGAGATTTTGCGGATGTTCTAGTTGCTATAAACATTTAGTCATCAAAACAAAGGCAATTTGCTCTACTGGGTGTGGATAGAAATAGATAACGAACGGAAAGAACATACAGGAAACTGCCTTCATAACAGATGTGTAGCTGTAAACAGCCTCAGTTCAAAAACAAGGGGAAATGAACCAAGACCCTGATTCATCTTATTTTACCCAGAACACACAAGTACTACTTTCAGGAGTCCAACAGAAAAAAATAAGCATTGTATGCTCAGCTTGACATTATACTATAATGCTTCATATTGTGTATTAAACTGAAAATTAAAAATAAGTACTATCCAAATATGGCAGAAGTCTAAAATAGATCTCTTGTTTTACTGAGCATTCCTAAATCTGCTTTCTGTCCTTAACTACTGACTACAACTTGGGGATTTTTCAAGCATCACCGTCTGCCAGGCATCTCCTTGGCCTATGCTAAAATGTACAGAGTGAAATCACCTCAGTATGGGAAAATCTTTTTGAGAAGATCAAAAAAGCAAAATAACACAAATAAATTAGATAGTTGTTTACATAATTTAAATAGGAAACAATACTTTATGCTTACGGTATAGGATACTGTTATGTCTCTAGTTTTTCTTTATAAATTATAAAGTCAGCCTAGAAAGGTTTGTCCCCACCCATCTCAGTTCTCCTAAAGAACTATTTTCTTAATCACAATGGCACCATTTAGATTTTGGTACTGAGCAAGGAATAAAAGCGATGTCCTCTCAATTTTATTAACCCCTCACAGCCTCACAATATTAGCCATTGTTCACTATATACTGCTATCATATTATATAAAATAATATATCTTTTTTGCTTCTAGGATAGCCTAATATTAAAAATAAAAATTAGGACACTTAACTATTTCAAACACTTCTCACACTTGACCTTTAAGGAATTTGAGAAATGTGAAACATAGGTGTAATTTGTAATCATGCAATACACATTAATTATTTAAAAATGAATCAGATTAACAATGGAATTTCCCAAGATTCTTTCTATTGCTAGATATGGAAAAACAAATAGACTGAAGGAGCAGCTATGCCACAAAGTCTATGGACTCAAATGATCTTCCCCTCACCCTGAATTTAGCCAGTTGTTTTCCAAACACATTCTTCCAGATTCTTATAAAATGTAGGCCATCCCCTGACCAAAGTTCTCTCAGTGGCACCATCCCTTGTGCCAATTAATTTCAAAGCACAAATAACTGAACAAACTTTCCTTCCAAAGTCCTCCACTCCCTTATTGGATGCTGATCTTTCATTTGGATAGAGATGAAATCACCATCTGTGCTGCTATCTGCTTGGTTTTCATGACTAGCTGTTCAAAGTTCCTTGACATTGTTTTCAGGCTCTTTGTTGTATCATTTGTCACCACATGAAAGAGGAGAAAGGAATAATAATCTGTGGGCTTAATTATTTTAGAAAGCCTCTCAGTCACATATTTGATTTTTGCTCCCGATAGCATACCTCTCTATCTATAAAACATACCAGTAGTACCTTGGCCATTAAACACACCAGGTATGTGGAGATATGTCTAAGGAGATTCTCAATCATCCAAGTCATGGTTGTCCCAAAGGTGCTTTTTCAAAAGGCAACTGGACTTTTTTGTTGTTGTTTCCTTGAAAATGTTTCGCTTCTCATCCAAGAAGCTTCCTCAGGCAGCGAACAGGGCGCCGCAGTGGTAGCAAATGGGTGGTGGTGAATGTGGTGCGGTGGCGGCAAACAGGCCATGGCGGTGCCGAATGGGCTGCACTGAATGGACCGTGGCGAATGGGGTGCGGCAAATGGGCCAGATGAATGGAGGCAGAGGCAGATATTTTTTCTTGTTTTCCTCCCCCAAAAAGGTAGGTGCTTCTTATAGTCCGGAACATCTTCTACTCCGAAAAATATAGTAATTATTTTTCAAATTTAGCTTGGTGATCTAATGCTTTCTATGCTTTCATTTTCATCTTCTATTCTTTAGCTTCCTCTTATGGTCAAAGAGCAGGCTTTTATAAACTCGTATGTCCTGGCCAATCAGAATTCATTAAAGTTGGAAGATTTCAAACAATAAGTCTAAAACGGGTGTCAAACTCAAGGCCTGTGGGCTGGATGCAGCCCGCATGGAGCTTAAATCTGGCCCATGGGACCGGTCTGGAAATAGCAAAGGACCAGCCTGCAGTGCCTCTGGCAGCCAAAACAGGCACAGGGGGCCTGCATGTGGCCCCCGTGCCTCGTTTTGGCTGGCAGGGTGCTGCAGGAGGTGTCCATCCTGTCTCCCCACCGGCTGGGCGCAGAGGAGAACTACAGTGCTGATCAGGCCCTTGAAGAAATCCAGTTTGACACCCCTGATCTAAAGTTACAGATTATAACTTCCAACACCAAATAAGAGTGATACATTCATAAAAATGACAAAATAAAACCACAACTTTCTAGATCCTTATGTTTCTCTATCAAAGTTAAAAGAAAAGTACTCCAAGCTTCCTTATTTTAACTCAACTCCAGCAACGATGGCGCAGTGGTTAAAGATGCTGAGCTTGTCATCTGGAGAGCTGACAGCATGGATGTTCTGACTAGTGTTCACAACTAGTGATAAGACATTTACTTACTAGTAAAACAACCCTTTTTTATAACAGGGCAGTAACATTTTATTCATAGAGATGAACAAAAAATCAAGCGTATATCCCAACAAATCTGGGTTTATCCAAGGAATCTGAATTGCTTGTTGTATACTAGAAATGAATGGTTGTCTGTGTTGTGACTCCAGCCCCCGAACCTGGCCCCATGCCCAAAAGTGACTCTGAGAGTGAGGGGGAAGGGCCGGTAAGGCTTACCTCGGGAGCACCGATTCCTTTGGCCCGGCTCCAGGAGCCAGAACCAGACCAGTCGGAGGACGTAATGAGGCCATCATCCCGATTCCTCCCTTCCCCAGGCTATGCCTTCAGACCCAGCTGATAATAATAATAATCAAGAAAGCCCAAAAGATCAAAAACACTAGAGCTGCTACCAAGCAGATGCAACAAGAAGCAAAAGTTCAACAAACTTCAAAGGCAGCAAACCAGAAGCAATGGGAGGAGCTAGGCCAAAGATCCGGGAGGATTGGCAGCTGATGCTTCAAAAGCTTCCATTTGCCAAAAATGGCAAATAGATTTCTATCCTGGAATGTTAATGGTTTAAATTCACCATGCAAGAGACGGAAGATATTTCATTATTTGAAACAGTTTAAGTATGATGTAATATGTTTACAGGAAACCCATATTAAAAGTTCGGACCAAAAGTACTTGATAAATTTTAGGCTTGGTATATATTTTGTTGCAGCAGCTCCAGAGAAAAAAAATGGTATAGTTGTGTATTTTAAGAAGGGTTTATTAGTAAAACTAATTGAAGCAGATGTTTAAGGAAGATATATTGCTATTGAACTTTTACAAGAAGGAGAAAAGATACTTATAATTGGAGTTTATGCTCCTAACCAACAGCAAGAACCTTTTTTAAAATTTTTACACAATAGAATTATACATTGGGATTATAAATCACATATATTAATGGGAGATTGGAATGGAGTTTTGATACTTGGAAAGACAAAAAGGGCTTACTTTACAATATTTCAAGTCGTGCAAAGTTACTTAAAGCCTTTTTTGATATGATGGATGACTTAGAATTAATAGATGTTTGGCGAGAACGGAATAAGGAAGAGAAAGATTTTACTTTTTTTTCAGATAGACTTCAATCTTTTTAAAGGATTGATTTTATATTAATTACTAATGATTTGCTTTTTAGGGTGAAGAAAACTAAGATATGTCCAAGGATTATGACGGATCATAGCCCTGTGTGGATAGAATTTGATCAGGGGAAGGGTGTTAGCAGATTGTGGAGGTTGAATGAAAATTTGTTTAGATATGAAGAAAATGTAAAAGAATATAAAAAACAAATGAAAGAATTTTTTGATATGAATATGAATAAGGGTACTTCTGTGGAGATGGTTTGGGACGCGAGCAAGGCTTATATGAGAGGAGTTTTAATATATATGGACAATAAATATAGATGTAAATTACAGAATAAGAGAAAGGAATTAGAGGAGGAAATTAAAAACAGAGAACAGTTACTTATAAAGAGTCCTGGAGATAAGAAAGTAAAGGAGTCAATAAATATATTACAAGGGCAATTTAATATGATGGTGGCAGACCAGGTGGCAACAAATTTACAATATGCTAAACATAATACATTTAATAATGCTAATAAATCGTGTAGGTGGTTAGCTTATATATTAAGGAAAAAACAGAAATTACGTACTATTGGTAAGGTAGAATATAGGGGTAAAGAAGTATATCAACAGAATTTGATTCAAAAAGCCTTTTTGGAATTTTATACAAAGTTATACCATAGAGATTTAATTAAAGAAACAGATATAGATAGATATTTACAAGATGAAGGTATTCAAGAAACTACATTAGAGCAAAGGGAGGAATTGAACCAACTTATAACAATAGAAGAAATAATTTTTGCAATTAAACAGTTGAAAATGGGTAAAACCCAGGTACAGATGGTTTAACGGCTGTTTATTATAAAAACTTAAAAGAGAAAATGTTAGAGCCGCTTAAGGTGTTATTTAACAAAATTCAATCTGGAGGAGGAGTGCCTCCATCATGGAGAACGGCTTTTATCTCGCTGATTCTGAAGGAAGAGCAAGATTGTAGTAAACCTGAAAATTATAAGCCAATATCGCTTTTAAATACTGATTATTTACTTATTTACTAGAATTATTTCCAATTCTACAGAGGAATTATTGAGTCTGTCATTTGCACCTCTATAACTGTCTGGTTCAGTTCTGCAACCCAACAAGAAAAATACAGACTTCAGAGGATAATTAGAACTGCAGAAAAAATAATTGCTACCAACCTGCCTTCCATTGAGGACCTGTATACTGCACGAATCAAGAAGAGGGCCGTGAAAATATTTGCAGATCCCTCGCATCCTGGACATAAACTGTTTCAACTCCTACCCTCAAAACGACGCTATAGAGCACTGCCCACCAGAACAACTAGACACAAGAACAGTTTTTTCCCGAAGGCCATCACTCTGCTAAACAAATAATTCCCTCAACACTGTCAGACTATTTACTGAATCTGCACTCCTATTAATCGTTTCATAGTTCCCATCACCCATCTCTTTCCACTTATGACTGTATGACTATAACTTGTTGCTGGCAATCCTTATGATTTATATTGATATATTGATCATCAATTGTGTTGTAAATGTTGTACCTTGATGAAGGTATCTTTTCTTTTATGTACACTGAGAGCATATGCACCAAGACAAATTCCTTGTGTGTCCAATCACACTTGGCCAATAAAATTCTATTCTATTCTATTCTATTCTATTCTATTCTATTCTATTCTATTCTATTCTATTCTATTCTATTCTAAGATTTTTGCTAAGATATTAGCCAATAGATTAATGTCAGTTATGAGTTATACGATTCATAGTGATCAATCAGGGTTTATTAAAGAAAGACAAATGAGATATAATATGAGACAGATTGTAGATCTATTGGAATATTTAGAAAGGAATAGCCAAGTCCCCGCGGTTTTTTTTTTTTGAATGCTGAAAAAGCCTTTGATAGATTGAATTGGCAATTTTTATTTAAAGTAATAGAAAGGATGCAGTTTGGAGACTATTTTATACAAGCAATTAAAGCAATATATCAGAAACAGACAGCACAAATAATAATTAATGGTAGTTTAACAGAATCAGAATTGAAAAAGGTACAAGGCAAGGATGTCCCTTGTCCCCATTATTGTTTATTTTAACTTTAGAAATTTTATTAAATAAAATACGTGGCTCAAATCAAATAACGGGAATAAAAATTAGACAGCAGGATTATAGATTAAGAGCGTTTGCGGATGACTTGGTTGTTACTTTAACTCAACCTATTCAGTCAGCTATATACTTAAAAGAGACAATTAATCAATATGGTAAGGTATCTGGTTTTAAAGTTAATCAACAGAAGACAAAGATGATAACTAAAAATATGAACATACATCAAAAAGAGTTTAGAAAGAGTTACAGGATATGAAATTGTTAAAAATGTTAAATACTTAGGAGTATATATTAAGGCTTCAAATGTGAAATTATATAAAAATAATTTATTTATTTATTTATTTTATTTATTAAATTTTTATACCGCCCTTCTTCCGAAGGACTCAGCCAAGAATTATGAGGTGTTGTGTCAGAAGGTACAGAAGGAAATGGAGAATTAGAAGAAATTACAATTATCTTTGTTGGGAAGAATAGCAGCAATTAAAATGAATGTTTTGCCTAGGTTTTTATTTTTATTTCAAATGATACCAGTACTTAAAAAGGTTGTAAATTTGCGGGAATGGCAGAAAGGGATTAGCAACTTTATTTGGATGAGTAAAAAAGCGAGAATAAAGCTAAAAATAATGCAAGATACACGTGAAAGAGGGGGGTTAAAAATGCCTAATTTGAAATTATATTATGAAGCAGTTGATTGGTTTAATTTAACGGAAGAATGAATTTTGAATATAGAAGGTCATGATTTGCTATATGGATGGCATGCTTATTTAGTATATAATAAGAAAGTAGATAATACTTTCAAAAGTCATATTCTCAGGAATGCTTTGTTAAGGGTTTGGAAAAAGTATCAATATAAATTAGATAATAAGATACCTATATGGACAATCCCCAGACATGCGATAGAGAATATAAATATAGAACAAAAACAAAAGGGGACTGCATACAAAGACCTTTTTGTGGAAAAGGGCAAATTACAACTGAAATCTTTGAATATATTGAAACAAGAAGGGAAAAATTACACATGGTTTCAGTATGGACAATTGCAATCTATATGGAGTGCGGACCAGAAAAGTGGTATTGCGCTAATTGAGGAAAATTTGGTAAAACAAATTAGAGATCAAAGTCAAATGCATATTAAAAGGTTATACAATGCTTTGATAGAAATAGATTCAGAAACGGAATTAGTTAAAGATTGTATGATAAAATGGGCACAAAATATTCAACAACCTATAATGTTGGAAACATGGGAGAAAATCTGGGTTAGGAATGTTAAATTTACTCAAGCACAAAATTTAAGAGAAAATGTTTATAAAATGTTTTATAGATGGCATTTAGATCCTAAGAAGTTGGCATGTATGTATCCGAATGTGCAACCCAAATGTTGGAGATGTGATTGTGAAGAAGCTACTTATTATCATATATGGTGGACTTGTAAAAAAATTAAATCGTTTTGGATTAAAATATGGTGGATTATGCAGAACATTTTGAAAAATAAGGTAAAGTTTACGCCACAACTGTTTTTACTAGGCATAATCACGGATTGTACAGTAATAGAGACTAAATTGATATTGAACTTAATATCAGCAGCGAGACTTTTGGTGGTGCAACATTGGAAGAAAGAAGAACAGCCTACAATTGAAGAATGGACACTTAAAGTTTCAAACTTAGCAGAAATGGCAAAAATTTCTGCATATTTGAAAGACTTCTCACAAGAATGATACATAGTGGAATGGAGAAAATGGATTGATTATATTCAAAATAAGTATCAGACCAAAAAGTATCAAATAGCATATGAATGATGGTAGAGATTGTGTTGTATTTGGGTATTAATTTAAAAGGGGAAGGGGGAGTTAAGGGATCAATGGGGAAGAATGGATTATGAGGTATGGTTTTTGTAGTATTTTAGCGTATGTTTGTTAGATATTATATCCTGTATTTTGCTCTGGGAAGTCTCTGGGGGGGAGGGGGGAGGGGGAGGGAGGAGGGGGAATTTTTTTTAAAAAAACTTGTTTGTTGTAAAACTTTTTCAATAAAAATAATAATAATCAAGCTTGGATTGACCCACGCTTCAGAAGATTAGAGAGGCGGTGTCATCAAAGGGAATATATAAGGAGCTTTGGGACTGCTCTCATTCCACGGGAAAGCAAAAATTAGCTGAACTGTTTCAAAGAGAGCTGAAAGTCTTACTCTGTGAGTCATTTGTTTGAACTTTGGCAAGCAGCTGCGATTTCTCTGCCAGGACTGAGAAGAGCCGTGAATCTACTGGCTGAAGGCCAGCTCGTTGCTCCGAAGTGGGGGAGGAGACAGAACAGTCTGTGACAACCGACCACACCCAAACTCCTTGTAAGGGCCTGCCTCTCCTTAAAGAAATGAGTCCATCAACTGACACCTTTCAATACTGGAGACCTGATAAGTTGACATAATCCCTTTCATCTAATATGTGTGCATATATTTCTAAGAGGTAACTTGAATTGGGAAAAACAAAGGGTTTCTTAAGATAAGTTTTTAAAAAATTTCACACTAAATAAATTTAAATAAATTCCATTGAGCTTTTGTGTTATACTATAACCTGCCCGTATTGGAAATGCATTGGGGTGACTAGTTTGAGGAGGCCAAACTCTTAATCAAATACAGCTCTTTTCTTTTTTCCTTATGTTTTGCAAAGTTTAAAGAGAGTTATTTGGGGTGTAATGGGTTGCTATACTAGCACCTCAAAAAACCGGAGAGGCGGCTTCCGGTGGTGCCACTTTCCTCGCTGGGTGCCTAATCAAGGCGCTCCGCGCTGAAATCTCGTAAAAGCCGGCGAAACAGCGAAAATCAGCTGTTCGCCGGCTTCCACTTCTCTCCCTGGGAGAAAGGGAGAGGATAGAGCAGCGGGAGAGTGGTATATCTCCCCAAGGGCTTGGCTTTGTGAAGCAGAGCCCCGGAGGGTTGAGTCCCAGTGAAACCCTGCCGAGCTCTGAACTTCAACGCGCTCCTGCAGAAGCAGGAAAAGAAGAAAGTGTCCCTCTCTGCCCAATTGATTTTTTCTATGGATTTCTACATGCAGACGGAAGAAACGCGAGTGAACAATTATTGGATCGCAAGTATTTTTGACTTCCTGATTTCTACCCTTTAAAAAGTGAAAAAAAATATTTTTTTTGCTTTAATTAACTGTTTAAAATGGCGTCTGAGAGGAAGTGAAAATGAAGTGAAGTGAAGTGAAAGTGGAAGCTGGCTGTGTTCCAAACAATTTTGATAAAGTTAGAAAAAATACTGTGAGGAACTAAATAAAATGATGTTAAAATATATTTGGCAAGGGAAAAGATCAAGAATAAGATTGAAAATGTTCCAGGAGTCCAAAAACAAAGGGGGGTTTGGGTTGCCAGATTGGAAGCTATATGACCCAAGCATGGGTGAAAGAATGGATTAATTTGAGGCATAAAAGATTATTTATCTTGGAGGGACATGATCTTCAATTGGAGTGGCATGTCTTTCTATAGTATGGGAAGAACAAAATACATAGATATTTCCAAAGACATTATGTCAGAAATGCTTTGTTGTTAGTATGGGGAAAAATCAAAGAAAAACATTATATGAAAATACCAGTCGGGCTCTCCATGATGGAAGCACTGATACATCCGAATATTATTAACTTAGAAAAAATTACAAGATCTAAAGTCATTTTGAATGAAAAAGGGGGACTTAAAACTAAGCAAAAATTGAAAAATCAAGGGATTGATTTAGCATGGTGGCTGCACATGCAAATACAATCAAGTTATGAGAGAGATGTAAAAATGTATGGTTTTTAAAAAGAACCAACAGAATTAGATCAGATACTATTAGGGACAAATGAAAAATGTAATTTAAAAAGTTTATAACTATCTATTGAGTATTAAAATGGAAGAAGAACAAGTGCAAGAAACGATAGCATGGGCCAAAAACTTTAGATATACTATAGTTATATAGATATAGATATATATCGCTGTCTCTACTTTTCAACATGCGATACTCCGTACATGAACTCTTCTGCCTGCGAGGTGCCCCCGCCTCGCAGGAATGGCCCACTGCATTACCAAGGGACGGCCTCAATGACGGGTCTTGGGACCCACAGAGGTGGCATGCGTCGAGGAAGAGCCTTTGGGGATTTTTAAACAGGGAATTTTTAAAGGGGGGGAGGGCAAGGGCGGGTGTTGGGGGAAACCCGTCGGGGAGGGTATGTCCAGTCCTAGCATGTGCTCACGACACTATTTTAGCTGGTCCGAAGACAGGGGGGGAGGGGTCTGAACAGAGCAAAGAGTATCATTCCATCTGTATGGTAAGTGGGAGGGGCAGATATGGCGGAGGCAGGGGGCCGTATCGTTCTTTGGGAGCACGTGGTCGATGTCTAAAGGCGATCACGTGCTCCGGCCCCCCAGTCCTCACTCGTTCCCCGGATGGTCAAGATCCTCAGAGCTTGGGTCTACGGCTGATGCTCTGCAATGCCCGGTCCGTGGTTAATAAGGCTCCCCTGATTTGCGATCTGATTCAGAGGGAGTCCGCGGACTTTATGGGAATTACAGAGACCTGGCTGGGCACAGAAGGGGGTGTTCCCCTGGTTGAACTGTGCCCTCCGGGTTTCCGTGCATTCCATCAGCCGAGGGCCCAGAGTAGGGGTGGGGGGGTGGCGGTTGTGATTAGAGAAAGTCTGGAGCCGAGGGAGTCCACTGTTCCTCAGATAGCTGGCTGTGAATCCCTCCTTGTGAAGTGGGGCCATCAAAATCAGATGGGGTTGTTGATCACGTACCTGGCTCCTTGCTGCGTGACTACAGCCCTACCTGAACTACTGGAGGTGCTTGCTGGCGTGGCGGTTGAGATTCCCAGACTTTTGGTCTTGGGAGATTTCAACTTGCCATCGGCCGGCTTGTCATCAACAATGATTCAGGAGTTCCAGGCCTCCATGACGGCCTTGGACCTGATTCAAGTAACTGATGGCCCTACACACATCGGGGGAGGCGCGCTAGACTTGATTTTTATCTCTGGTCAGTGGGTAAATGATCTGGATTTAGGAGAGATAGTGAAAGAACCGTTGTCATGGTCAGATCATTTTCTCCTTCGCCTAGACTTTTGAACCACTGCTCACCACCGCAGGGAGACGGAGCCGATGCGTTGGTTCCGTCCCAGGCGCCTGATGGACCCGGAGAGGTTCCTGACGGAGCTTGGGCCGTTTCCTGAGGATCTTACCCACGGCACGACTGAAGAACTGGTTGCGGCTTGGGAACAGGCCGCGGCTGGGGCTTTGGACCGTGTTGTGCCTTTGCGGCCTCTGACCCGGCGTAGATCTCAATTGGCTCCCTGGTTCTCCGAGGAGCTGAGGGAGTTGAAACGCCGGAGAAGATGCCTAGAGAGTGTTTGGAGGTCCAGCCGTTCCGAGGCTGATCGGACACTAGTGAGGTCCTTTACTAGGACCTACCTAGTGGCAATGAGGGAGGCGAAGCGTTCCTACGTTTCCACCCTTATTGCATCGGCAGATAACCGCCCGGCCACTCTGTTTCAGGTGATCCGTTCCCTCCTTCAACAGGAGGGACGGGATGACCCCCTGCAGGGACGAGCCGAGGAGTTTAACGGTTATCTATACGATAAAATCATTCAGCTTCGTGATGGCTTGGACCATGATTGCGATGATTCAGCCGAGGTGGCCGAGACGCGTCTTGTTGAGGTTATTTGGGATGAGTTTGATTCTGTGGCTCTCGAGGACGTGGACAGGTTGCTGGGGAGGTTGCTTGCAACTACGTGTTTACTGGACCCGTGTCCTTCCTGGTTAGTACTGGCTGCTCAGGAAGTGACACGAGGCTGGCTCCAGGGGATTATAAATGCTTCTTTGGTTGAAGGGGTTTTCCCCACCGCCTTGAAGGAGGCGGTGGTGAGACCCCTCCTGAAGAAGCCTTCCCTGGACCCAGCTATTTTGGGAAATTATCGTCCAGTCTCCAACCTTCGCTTTTTAGCGAAGGTTGTAGAGAGTGTGGTTGCATGGCAGCTTCCCTGGCACCTGGAGGAAGCTGTCTATCTAGACCTATTCCAGTCCGGCTTCCGACCCGGTTACAGCACGGAGACGGCTTTGGTCGCGTTGGTGGATGACCTCTGGAGGGCCAGGGACAGGGGTTGTTCCTCTGCCTTGGTCCTATTAGATCTCTCAGCGGCTTTTGATACCATCGACCATGGTATTCTGCTGTGCCGGTTGGAGGGATTGGGAGTGGGAGGCACCGTTTATCGGTGGTTCTCCTCCTATCTCTCCGACCGGTCGCAGACGGTGTTGACAGGGGGGCAGAGGTCGTCCTCGAGGTGCCTCACTTGTGGGGTACCTCAGGGGTCGATTCTCTTGCCTACCCTGTTCAACATCTATATGAAGCCGCTGGGTGAGGTCATCAGTGGTTTCGGGGTGAGTTATCATCTGTACGCTGATGATACTCAGCTGTACTTTTCCACCCCGGACCACCCCAACGAAGCGGTCGAAGTGCTGTCCCGGTGCTTGGAGGCCGTACGGGTCTGGATGGGGAGAAAGAGACTCAAGCTCAATCCCTCCAAGACGGAGTGGCTGTGGATGCCGGCACCCCGGAACAGTCAGCTGCACCCGCAGCTGACTGTTGGGGGCGAGTTAGTGGCCCCAAAGGAGTTGGTTCGCAACTTGGGTGTCCTCCTGGATGGTCGGCTGTCCTTTGATGAACATCTGACGGCCTTCACCAGGAGGGCCTTTTACCAAGTTCGCTTGGTTCGCCAGTTGCATCCCTTCCTTGACCGGGATGCCTTATGCACAGTCACTCACGCGCTGGTTATGTCTCGGCTGGATTATTGCAATGCTCTCTACATGGGGCTGCCCTTGAGGTGCACCCGGAGGCTGCAGATAGTCCAGAATGCAGCTGCGCGAGTGGTAATGGGAGCCGCTCGTGGCTCCCATGTAACACCACTGCTCCGTAGTCTGCACTGGCTTCCTGTAGTCTTTCGGGTGCGCTTCAAGATCCTGGTTACCACCTTTAAAGCGCTCCATGGCTTAGGACCCAGGTACTTACGAGACCGCCTGCTGTTACCTTATGCCTCCCATCGACCCGTACGCTCTCACAGAGAGGGCCTTCTCAGGGTGCCGTCCGCCAAACAATGTCGGCTGCGGCCCCCAGGAGTAGGGCCTTCTCTGTGGGAGCACCGACGCTCTGGAACGAACTCCCCCCGACTTACGTCAAGTGCCTGATCTTCGGACCTTTCATCGTGAGCTAAAAACATATTTATTCATTCAAGCAGGACTGGCATAAATAGTTGATTTTAAATTGGGGTTTTAGTAATATTTTAAATTTTTAAATCTTTTAAATTATTGGCCGTTTAGTAATAGTTTATTTTAATTTCTTTTAACTGTATATATTCTGTATTTTATTCTGGCTGTACACCGCCCTGAGTCCTTCGGGAGAAGGGCGGTATAAAAATTTAATAAAATAAATAAATAAAATAAAATAAATGTAACTTGTAACAAACAGTACAAGACTAAACAACTGCCTTGACCTCATCTTCTGCAACAACAACAATACCATTTATGGACTACAAATAAGAGAACCCTTTTCCAGCAGTGATCATTGCATGATTGACTTCCATCTTAATATACGTTGTCACTTAAATCATCATATCAATAGCATTCCCATCTACAACTTCAAAAAAGCCAATTATGACCTTATAAACAATGATCTTTCATTTCTGGACTGGCAAAATCTGTTCTCAACCTGTATTACTGCTGAAGACCACTATAGAGTTTTCCTACTCGAAATCAACAGTCATCGAATTATACGTACCACAAACTACCACCAAGATCAGGAAAAGCAAACTACCTATATCAATAAAAAAGCTTCAATCTAAAAAAAGATCCCTTTGGAAAAGAAACAAAAAGGGCTAAGTAGCTAATTTTAAAAATCGCTACAGAACTATATGCAACCAAATAAAAACTGAATGCACAAATTACCACACCAAGCAAGAAGAGGATCTTCTGCGCACTAATTCCAGTCGTGCCTTTTATAATTTTGTCAACAACAAGCTTAAAAACTCTAGATGCATGCCACCACTAAAAGATTCTGATGGCAATGTATACAATGATGAAGTAACTATGTATATGGGCTGGATAGCTCAGGCTGGTAAAGCCTGTTATTAAGAACACAAAGCCTGCAATTACTGCAGGTTCAAGCCCGGCCCAAGGTTGACTCAGCCTTCCATCCTTTATAAGGTAGGTAAAATGAGGACCCAGATTGTTGGGGGGGCAATAAGTTGACTTTGTAAAAATATACAAATAGAATGAGACTATTGCCTTATACACTGTAAGCCGCCCTGAGTCTTCGGAGAAGGGCGGGGTATAAATGTAAACAAAAAAAAAAAAACTAGAGCAAACCTCTAACAAATTCTTTGCATCAGTTTTTGTCAACAGTGATGGCACTCATCCCATTTCCTAATTGTACAAGCAATGAGCATGACAACTAATGTTGATTTTACAGAAGAAAATGTTGGTAAAGCTCTAAGTAAATTGAAGCCATCTCTATCCATTGGACCTGATGGACTTTGTGCTTACTTTTTAAAAAAACTCTCTAGTAATCTAGCAGAACCCCTAAGTATAATCTTTAATATAGCTTTTACTACCAGTTCCCTTCCCAGTCTCTGGTCACTAGCCACTGTCATTCCAGTTTTCAAAAAAGGCGACCCCAGCTTAGTTGATAATTATAGACCAATCTCCCTATGTTGCGTCGCCTGCAAGGTTATGGAATCCATCATCAACCAGTCCATTACCTTACACTTAGAAATACACAACCTTCTCTCAAATAAACAATTTGGCTTCAGGAAAAAATTATCTTGCAATTTACAACTTCTCCACTGTAAAAATCTATGGACTACAAATCTTGACCTAGGTAAATCAATAGATGCAATATACATAGACTTCTGTAAAGCTTTTGACTCAGTAGTACATGATAAACTTCTCCTAAAATTAAAATCCTATGGCATTTCAGGACCCTTACACAACTGGATATCTGCTTTTCTGTCAAACAGACAACAAATAGTTAAAATTGGTAATGCTCTATCAAATCCTGTTCCTGTCAAGAGTGGTGTTCCTCAAGGCAGCGTTCTTGGACCTACTCTCTTTATAATATACATAAATGATCTTTGTAATCATATCTCAAGTAACTGTGTTCTCTTTGCTGATGATGTCAAACTTTTCAACACCACTGACAATACATCCAAAATTCAAAAGGACCTTGATCATCTAACTGCTTGGTCTAAAATTTGGCAACTACAAATCTCAACCAGTAAATGCTCAGTCTTGCATATTGGAAGAAAGAACCCAATCACAAAGTACATGCTTGATGGACATTGCCTCGCAGATGACCCCCACCCTGTCAAAGACCTTGGAGTTTTTATATCTAACGATTTAAGTTCCAAAGCCCACTGCAACTATATAGCTAAGAAGGCTCTAAGAGTTGTTAACTTAATTTTACGTAGCTTCTTTTCAAAAAACACCACGCTACTGACCAGAGCATATAAAACATTTGTTAGGCCAATTCTTGATTACTGCTCTCCTGTCTGGAACCCATACCATATATCTGACATCAACACAGTTGAGTGTGTCCAAAGGTATTTTACGAGAAGAATTCTCCACTCCTCCAAATCTAATAAAATACCTTATTCCACCAGACTTGATATCTTGGGTCTAGAAAACTTGGAACTTCGTCGCCTTCGTCAAGATCTGGGTTTAGCATATAAAATCATCCGTTGTAATGTCCTTCCTGTCAATGACTTTTTTAGTTTCAATAACAATATCACAAGAGCTACCAACAGATTTAAACTCAATGTCAACCGCTCCAGTTTAGATTGCAGAAAACACGATTTCTGTAACAGAATTGTATATACTTGGAATGCATTACCTGACTCTGTGGTTTCTTCTCATAACCCCAAAGGCTTTACTCAAAAACTGTCCACGGTTGACCTCACCACTTTCCTAAGAGGACTCTAAGGGGCGTGCATAAGAGCACAAACGTGCCTACCGTTCCTGTCCTACTGTTTCTTCCCCTATGTATATATATGTTTTTAGTACCTCGTTTCTCCTCATATATACGTTCATATATTATATAACACTTTATGCAACGCTTGTATATATATATTGTTATATTGTTATGACAAATAAATAAATAAATAAAATAAAAATAAATAAATAAAATAAATGTAGAAACTGGGATAGAAATTACAAATTTACAATGTCAACTGCCTATAAGGAAAATGGCAGATGTTTAAAAACATGTCCGCCAAATGTTGGAAATGCAATCAGATACCGGGTTCATACTATCGAATGTGGTGGACATGTCCAAAGGCAAAAAAATATTGGACAAAAGTACATACATGGTCAGAAAAAATGGTAAAGCAACATAGATTTAAAACCAGAAATATTCTTGTTAGGTATTTTACCAGAAATATTTAATTTTGTATGTGTTAACAGCAGTGAGAATTGTTATTGCACAACAGATATCCCTACGGATGAAAGTGTAATAAAAAAAAAAACTAGAATGCGCAGAGATGGATAAATTAACACTCAAAATAAAGGAGAAAGAAGAAACAGTATTTTTTAACATGGGACTTGTTTTACAATGGCTTGCTGAGAGAAACAGAAGTTAGAAACTTAAGGAAAATCTATTATATGGATAAATAAATACTATTATTATGTGATTATTATTAATGCTATGAACATTATTGTTATTACTATTATTATTTTTCAAGTGCCAGAAGTGGCACGCAGAGCCATCTTCTGGGTTCCGACGCACCAGCCAGGTGGTCTTCACGCGCACAGGAGCACTGGAAACTGCAAGAGCAGCTGCCTGGTGCAAATGCGTGCACTGGGAAGATGATCTTTTGGTTTCCAGTGTGCATGCACACTGACCACCTGGTATTCCAGTTTCTGGTACGCATGCACATGCGAAAACCAGCTGGCCTGTGTGCATGCATATGCCAGAAACGGGAAGATCATGTTCCCGGTGAACACATGTGCACTGGGCGGCTGCTCTTCCCGTTTCCGGTGCTCCCACAAGTATAAAAATCAGCTCTTCCGGTTTCCAGCAAATGTGCGCCTATGCGTGCTCGCTCACGCCTGTTTTGGCACTTGGTGCCAAAAAGGTTTGCCAACACTGACTGGTATAGTGGGGGGAGATACAGGAGACAGTGGCCTCATCACCTCCTCCACCTGGCCTGCCTCTGGCTCCTGGAGCTGAGCCAGAGAGACCGGCCCTGCGGAGGGGAGCCCTGACGGCCCTTCCCCCTCACTTTCTGAGTCACTCTCTGGCAGAGGCCAGGCCCGGGGGGGGGGCCTGGAGCCACAACACAGAGGGTGGAAAAAAGGGTTGCCAAAGGAGAGGTACCTGTATCCGCCAAACTACTGGAATCAGTGACATGGAATTTGTCTCATATTATATCTCATCTGCCTTCCCTTGATAAATCCTGTTTGGTTATTGTGTATTAGTTGGGTCATCAAAGGCATCAAGCTATTCGCTAATATCGTAGCAAATATCTTATAATCAGTATTTAAAAGCAATATTGGCCTATAATTCTCTCGTTTAGTACCATCTCGATCTTCTTTAGGTATTAATGAAATAAAAGCTGTCCTCCATGAGGGAGGAACTTCTCCTCCCTTTGTATTCTATTAAATAACTCCTTAAGTGGTTCAATCATCTCATTTTGTAAATTTTTATAATAAGTAGTTGTTAAGCCATCTGTACCTGGTGCTTTATTTGCTTTAAGTTGCTTAATTGCAAACACTATTTCCTCTGAAGTAATTAATTGGTTCAACTCTTCCCTTTGATCTACTGTAATTTCACAAATACCCTGGTCTTGTAAATACTGTATCTATATCTATATCTTTATCATTAATCACATCTCTAGCATATAACCTAGTATAAAATTCTAAGAAAGCTTTTTTAATCAAATTTTGCTGATATACTTCCTTACCTCTATATTCTATTTTATCAATTATACGTTGTTTTTGTTTCTTCCTTAATAAATATGCTAACCACCTTCCAGGCTTGTTGGCATTATTAAACAAATTATGCTTTGCATATTGTAAATTAGTTGCCACCTGATCTGCCATCATCATATTAATTGACCATATTTATTGACTCTTTTATTTTTCTATCTCCTGGATTACATACCAATAACTGCTCCTTCCTTTTAATTTCCTCTTCTAATTCCTTTCGCTTTTTCTGCAATCTATTTCTATATTTATTATTCATATCCAATAAAATTCCCCTCATATATGCCTTACTTGCATCCCAAACTATCTCTATAGGTGTCCCCTTATCCATATTCAAAGAAAAAAAATCTTTCATTTTAATTTTACATTCATTTACATTTTTTTTATTTTTTATTTTTTTATTTTATTATTATTTTTTATTCAAAAAGTTTTACAGAAAATTTTTTCCCCCTTTCCCCCACCTCCCCTCCCCCCTCCCTTCACAACCCCCCTCCCCCCCGACTTCCCGGAATGAACACAAGGTATAGTTAAAAATAAAACAAACATATGCTAAAAAATTTTTGTCCCAACTTAATTATACCCCTACAATCATCAATTCCTAACTTCCCCCAAAAACAAACAAAAATAATACATCATAATCATTCAAAAACAGTCTGATAACTCTTAGTCTGATATCTACTTTGAATATAGTCAATCCATTTTTTCCATTCCTTTAAGTATCTTTCTTGCGTATTGTCTTTCAAAAAGGCTGATATCTTCGCCATCTCAGCCAAATTGGCAACTTTCAATATCCATTCTTCTATTGTAGGTAGTTCTTTTTTCTTCCAGTATTGTCCTATTAATAATCTTGCTGCTGTTATTAGATTTAAAATCAATTTAGTCTCAATTACTGTACAGTCCGTAATAATTCCCCCCCCAAAAAAATGCGGCAGGAACTTTATCTTCTTTTTCAAAACATTTTGTAAAATCCACCAAATTTTTATCCAAAAGGCCTTTATATCCTTACAAGTCCACCAAATATGAAAATATGTAGCATCATCACAATTGCATCTCCAACATTTTGCTTGCATATCTGGGTACATACACGATAATTTCTTAGGATCTAAATGCCATCTATAAAACATTTTATAAAAATTTTCCGTCAGATTCTGTGCCTGCATGAATTTAACATTTCTAACCCAAATTTTTCCCCAAGTTTCCAATAATATTGGCTCCTGAAAATTTTGTGCCCACTTTATCATACAGTCCTTTACCAAGTCCCTTTCCGAATCTATTTCAAGTAGCACATTATACAATCTCTTTATATGCTCCTGAGACTGATTTCTAATTTGCTTTACCAAATTTCCCTCGTTCTGCTCTATACCAATTTTCTGATCTTCCTTCCATCTAGCACGTAGTTGCTCATATTGAAACCAAGTATAATTTTTCCCTTCTTTCAGTACGTGCAGAGATTTTAATTGCAAATTACCTCTTTCAGTATACAAAAGATCTTTATATGTAATCATTTCCTGATTCTGTTCTATATTTATATTCTCTATTGTATGTCTAGGACTTGCCCATATAGGAACCTTATAATTTAGTTTGTAAGAGTATTTTTTCCAAACACGCAGAAGAGCAGATCTTAAAACATGATTTTTAAAGGCCTTATCCACTTTTTTGTCATAAATTAAATATGCATGCCATCCATATAGCAAGTCATAACCTTCTATATTCAAAATTCTTTCCTCGGTTAAATTAAACCAATCACTTATTACAGAGAGACCAGCTGCTTCATAGTATAATTTAAAATTGGGCATTTTTAAACCTCCCCTTTCCCGGGAATCTTGAATTATTTTCATTTTAACCCTAGCTTTTTTACCTTCCCATATAAATTTATTAATTCCCTTCTGCTATTCTTCAAGATTCTTATCTTTCTTAATTATTGGTATCATCTGAAAGAGGAATAAAAATCTAGGTAAAACATTCATTTTAATAGCAGCTATTCTCCCCAGCAAGGATAATTGCATTTTTTTCAAACAATCAACTCCTTCTGAACTTTTTGCCATAAAACCTCATAGTTATTCTTATACAATTTCACATTTGACGATGTAATATAGACCCTTAAGTATTTAACCTTCTTTACAATTTCAAATCCTGTTATTTCCTCTAATTTTTCTTTCTGTTGTCTGGCCATATTTTTTATTATCACTTTTGTCTTTTTCTGATTTACCTTAAACCCTGAGACCTTTCTATATCGATCAATTATTTCCAACAGAGGTACACTTGAAGTTTTAGGATTTGTTAAAGTAATCACCAAATCATCTGCAAAGGCTCTCAGCTTATATTCATGTTGTCTAACTTTAATTCCCTCTATCTCCTTTACTTCTCGTATTTTATCCAATAATGGTTCTAGAGTTAGAATAAACAATAATGGTGATAAAGGACATCCTTGTCTTGTTCCTTTCGCAATCTTAAAAGGTTCTGTTAAGCTACCATTAATTATAATCTGTACTGTTTGCTCTCCATAAATTGCCCTAAGTATTCTTATAAAACCATCTCCAAATTGCATCTTTTCTATTAATTTAATTTAAAAATCCCAATGCAATCGATCAAAAGCTTTCTCTGCATCAAGAAAAATAAATGCTGCTGGAATAAAATTTTTCTTTTCTAAATACTCCAGTAAATTAACAATCTGCCTAACATTATTCCTCATCTGTCTCCCTTTTATAAATCCACATTGATCATTATGAATTCTTCGCTGCAAAATCAACATTAATCTATTAGCTATTATTTTAACAAAAATCTTATAATCATTATTTAAAAGCGAGATTGGCCTATAATTCCCAGGTTTAGAACAATCCTGTTCCTCTTTTGGTATCAATGAAATAAAAGAGGTTCTCCATGAGGGGGAAATTCCCCCTCCTATTTATATCTGATTAAATAATTCCTTAAGTGGACCTAACATCTCATCCTGTAAATTCCTATAATAACTAACTGTAAGCCCATCCGTACCAGGAGTTTTCCCCATTTTTAATTGTTTAATTACCAAAATAATTTCTTCAGAAGTTATAGGCCGATTCATTTACATTTTGTTCATATTTAAACAAATTCTCATTCATCCTCCAAGACCTCCTGGCCTCCTTTTCTCAATCAAGTTCAATCCAGACCGGAATATGATCAGACAAAGTTCTGGAACAAATTTTAGTCTTTTTCTCTCTAGAAAACAAATTGGTAGTTAAAATAAAATCAATCCTAGAAAATGATTGATGTCTATTGACGTGGACAGGTTGCTCGGGAGGTTACATGCAACTACATGTTTACTGGACCCGTGTCCTTCCTGGCTAGTGCTGGCTGCTCAGGAAGTGACACGAGGCTGGCTCCAGGGCATTATAAATGCTTCTTTGGTGGAAGGGGTTTTCCCTGCCACCTTGAAAGAGGCAATGGTGAGACCTCTCCTTAAGAAGCCTTCCCTGGACCCAGCTATTTTGGGGAATTACCATCCAGTCTCCAACCTTCGCTTCGTGGCGAAGGTTGTAGAGAGTGTGGTTGCATGGAAGCTTCCCCGGCACCTGGATGAAGCTGTCTATCTAGACCCGTTCCAGTCCGGCTTCCGACCCGGTTATAGCACGGAGACGGCTTTGGTCGCGTTGGTGGATGACCTCTGGAGGGCCAGGGATAGGGGTTGTTCCTCTGCCCTGGTCCTATTAGATCTCTCAGCGGCTTTTGATACCATCGACCATGGTATCCTGCTGCTCCGGTTGGAGGGATTGGGAGTGGGAGGCACCGTTTATCGGTGGTTCTCCTGCTATCTCTCTGACCGGTCGCAGACGGTGTTGACAGGGGGGCAGAGATTGACCGCGAGGCGCCTCACTTGTGGGGTGCCTCAGGGGTCGATTCTCTCGCCTACCCTGTTCAACATCTATATGAAGCCGCTGGGCGAGGTCATCAGTGGTTTCGGGGTGAGTTATCATCTGTACGCTGACGATACTCAGCTGTACTTTTCCACCCCGGACCACCCCAACGAAGCGGTCGAAGTGCTGTCCCGGTGCCTGGAAGCCGTACGGGTCTGGATGGGGAGAAACAGACTCAGGCTCAATCCCTCCAAGACGGAGTGGCTGTGGATGCCGGCACCCCGGTAAAGTCAGCTGCATCCGCAGCTGACTGTTGGGGGCGAGTTAGTGGCCCCAAAGGAGGTGGTTCGCAACTTGGGTGTCCTCCTGGATGGACGGCTGTCCTTTGATGAACATCTGGCAGCCGTCTCCAGGAGGGCTTTTTACCAAGTTCGCTTGGTCCGCCAGTTGCGTCCCTTCCTTGACCGGGATGCCTTATGCACAGTCACTCACGCTCTGGTCACGTCTCGGTTGGATTACTGCAATGCTCTCTACATGGGGCTGCCCTTGAGGTGCACCCGGAGGCTACAGTTAGTCCAGAATGCGGCTGCGCGAGTAGTAACGGGAGCCGCTCGTGGCTTCCATGTAACATCACTGCTGCGTAGTCTGCACTGGCTTCCTGTGGTCTTTCAGGTGCGCTTCAAGATTTTGGTTACCACCTTTAAAGCGCTCCATGGCTTAGGACCCGGGTATTTACGAGACCACCTGCTGTTACCCTATGCCTCCCACTGACCCATACGCTCTCACAGAGAAGGTCTCCTCAGGGTGCCGTCCGCCAAACAGTGTCGGCTGGCGGCCCCCAGGAGTAGGGCCTTCTCTGTTGGAGCATCGACGCTCTGGAATGAACTTCCCCCTGGCCTACGTCAAGTGCCTGATCTTCGGATCTTCCGTCGTGAGCTAAAAACACATTTATTTATTCAAGCGGGACTGGCATAATAGTTTTAATAGTTTTAATTTTAAATTGGGGTTTTTATTGTTGGGTTTTTAAAATTTTTTTATAATTTTAAATTTAAACTTTTAATTATCAGCCTTTTGTAATTTGCTAGGTTTTAATTATTGGTTTAATTGTATATGTATTGTGTTTTATCTTTGGCTGTACACCACCCTGAGTCCTTTGGGAGAAGGGCGGTATAAAAATTTAATAAATAATAATAATAATAATATCAGAGAAAAATCTTTCTCTTCCTCATTACGTTCTCGCCATACATCTCTCAGTTTTAAATCTTCCATCATATCAAAGAAGGCCTTTGGCAATTTAACACAAAATATTTTTAAGACTTATTTTATCTTTCTGAATATTCATCACTCCATTCCAATCACCCATTAGTATGTGAGTTTTATAGTCCCAGGATGTTATTCTTTTGTGTAAAAACTTATAAAACTTTTCTTGTTGTTGATTTGGCACATAACTCCTATTAAAAGTATCTTTTTTCTCCCCTCCAATAAAAGTTCAATAGCAATATATCTTCTTTGATTATTCTTTGATTTTATTGATTAGCAATAAAATGTGTTCCCAGTTTTGAATTTATCAAATATTTCTGATCTAGTATTCTAATATGTGTTTCTTGCAAACATACAATGTCATTTTTAAATTGCTTCAAATAATGAAATACCTTTCTTCTCTTTTGTGGTGAATTTAAACCATTAACATTCTATGATAAAAGTCTAATTGCCATTATCAGCAATTGGAAACTTTTGAAGCACCATCCACAAATCATATTTCTCTTTGGGCCTGGCTCCTCCCACTATTTCCGTCTTAGTAGTTGCAGATTGAGTCGGTTGAGCCTTTTCTTCTTGTTCCTTATGTTTGACAGCCGCTCTTGTCAGCCTTTGGTCTCTTGGAATCTCTGATCCCATCTTAGAGGCATCCAACACTTGTAAGAGATCTTCTTCCATCACTATCACTTCTTTTTCCTTAATCTCACCTTCCTTTCTCCTACCATCTGAGGATGGTGGACTTCCAGCTTTAAGCACATAAGCATAAAACTCTCATGCTTTGCCAACTGTATTAAGATGATGTGCTTTTCCTTCATAATAAACTATTATACCAATTGGAATATCCCATTTGTACTCAATCTGACATTTTTAAAGTTCATTCACCAAGAAAGCAAATTCCTTCCTGCCTCTCAACATTTTTGGAGGAATTTCCTTTAAAATTAAAATTTCTTGACCAGCCACTTGAACTTTTTCTCCTTTAAAAGATGCTTGTAAAATTTCATTTCTCACTGTTCTAGTAGTAAAGTAAATAACAATGTCTCTCGGAAGATTTCTTTCTCTTGCTATCCTGGAGTTCACACAATAAATTTTATCAATATGAAAAGCCACATCTGCTGGGCGAACTGCCAAAATCTCTGCAAAGGCCTCAGAAAAAACTTCCCTCAAGTTCTCTTGTTTATTTTCTTTCAGTATTCTTAATGCAAATTCCATAGCTCTATATTGTACCAAACGGATTGTACCATCATCTACTTTATCCATTTTCCTTTGAGCTTCCTCTATCTTATTTTCTAGTTTTAAATTAACTTTCTTTATTTCTTATACTTCCTCCTCCAATAAAATCACATTTGATACCAAACCCTGTACAGCTGACACCAAACCTTCCTTGACTTCTTTATTTCTAATTTGGATTTCTAACATCTGATTTTTCATCTCTGACATTTCATCTGTAATTATTTTAAGCTTTTCTTCTATCAGAGAGGTTTGCAAATTCATAGCATCATTAAGGGATTCTCTCATAAAATCTTTCAAATTATCCTGTAATGCTTCCAAATTTAGAGATTTTGTATCTGCTGTATGTGCTGGAGAAGCTCCCGGTGTAGATGTTCCTGAGGTTTTTGTTACAGTTGTCTTTAACTGTTTTGCTGCCATCTTCTAAAAAGTTTCTCTTTAGCTTAATGTTACTTATAAATCTTCTAGGTCTTTCAAAGAAACAGTCTCAATATCTCTTTCCCCTTCTTGGTATAACGTTTTAAAAAGTCTCCAGCAATTCTTCAGCAATACACAGCAAACAGTGAAAGTTCTAACACTTTCTTTTTCAGCTCGTTAGCTCATTAAGAGCCAGCCACCATTTTCACTTTGAAATCAGCTTCCAGCACTTGAAATAAAATAACAGGGAATTGATTTTGGTTACTTGCTTTTATAGTTAGAGTTCTCCCGTTTTTGTTCAGTCCGGTATTTTCTTCTATAAGCTAAAATCGGTCCCGGCGTTGGTCGCGGCAATTAGGTCTGCCAAAGCAGTAAAAAAGCCTCGGAACTGGAACGCTTCGGAGTTCTGAGGGGGCTTAACCCTTCGAGCCCCCTGGTGTCTTCCAGGGATTCTAGGGAAGCTCTACCTCTGCTTCTGCCACTCGTCTCCTCTTCTTCACCCGAAGAGGGGGAATTACAAACTGCTGGGCAGCTGATTAACGCTGTCCTATTGGTTCAACACAATCCAGAGGTTGGCGATCAGAGAGATCGCCTCCATTGCCAGCGGAGCCAACCAGAAGTCAGTGGGAGGAGCAATCTTGATGTCCGCTCCCCTCTCGGGTCTTGGCTGCCAGCTTCACAGCTCCTTTCCCACCACCAGGAGTCATCTTTGGGACCAGCTGGACCACACAGTCGGCTGCTCTATGGCCCTCTTTTCCGCATCTGAAACACGCCGTGGATCTCTGCTTCCTGCTTACCGTTGCAGCAGGGCCCTTTCTGGGGCTGGGATGGGGTCTGCTTCCAGGCACAGCCACCTGGGATGCGATCCTTGGCCAACTCAATCTCCATCTTCGCTGCCAGGGTAAACCAACCATACAGGGTAGCGGGGGACGCTCGCGCCCGGCACAGTGTGTATACATCTCCATTTAGGCCATCTTTGTAACAATCCAATAAAGCCACTTCCAACCACCCTCTTATGTGGGGCACCAGATCACGAAACTCTTTTTTTTTTAAATTTTTTAAATTTTTTTAAAACATAGAATAAAAAACAATCTTATCAAATCAATTCTGTTACAACGTGCTGCATGGGTGTTAACATATCTTCCTGTGCATTCACAAACTAATCATCTCTTTTATACATAATCTTATACTAATTTTTCCTAACATATCTTTCCATTTAACCAGTTATAGAATAAATCCCATATTTTATAATATTATTTATCTTCTTATTCTCTAATTTCAAATGTTAATTTACTCATCTCGGCTGTGGATCCTCACTGTTCTGGGACGACCGCCCTCCCAGCCGGCCAAACAGGCCGTGAGTCCCCATCCAGCTGCTGGGGATGGGACCCTGCCATGTCCACAGCCACCCCCAGGATGGGATTCCTACCAGTGAACCAGAGCCCTCCTGGGTGCAATGCTAGTGGATGCTGCCACAGATGCAATTCCCACAGCAAGGGCCTGGCCAACCGCCAGTGCCTGCTGCGACACCCTCCCTTCCGAGCGACTTTCGATGGGGCCATGGGGAAGCTGGCATATTTCCTGAACTGCATTTGGGCCTATATCAACCAATATGGGAACCAGTACCCCTCTGACTCAGCCATCGCAGAGGGCATGAATGAGAGGGAGGTGTCAAGAGTGGATAGCTGAACTCCACAATGAGGGGGCACCAGAGCTAGACGATACAGACAAGTTCGTCCAGCTGAGAAGAGTGAGGTTCAGCAATGTTGGCCAACAAGAGGAAGCAGAATCCCAAATCACCACACTAAGGCAGGATGAAAAGCCTGCCAAGGAGCTAGTTTGGGAATTTCGGAGACTCGCTGGGAAACTAAGAGACTGGCCAGAGAGACTGGTGGTCAACACTTTCAAAAACGCATTGGATCCAGACCTGCAACAGGCCTGCAACATAAGAGGGACTCTGAACCAAATACAGGTGTGATACGAGAATGCGGTAGCGCTGGACCTGGACCTCCATCCCCCAAAAAAGCTGATTGCAGAGAAACTGGCCAAATGGCCCCTCAGCTGTCACACACTGCCCAAAAAGCCTGAGCAGCTGCCACCCGCGAAACCTGGGACCATCAAGTGCTATGTGAGCCTCTGCTTTATTTAAGTGTATTTCTCCTACTAGACTGTTTTACTGTTTTATTACTTCGTTAAAGGTTTTCTTCTTACTGAATGTCTTACATGATTTATGGAGGAGCGGGGAGGTTTGTCCTGTTTCCAGCGTTCGGCTAACATTTGAACGTGAATGTAACGGGAGTTGCCTGCTTCACATTCCATCCAGAAGATTGACAGAGGGAGAATATCGGAAGTGAAACTACACATGGTCAAGGAGGAAGACGACATTGGATTATGACTGTTTGAACTCTAGTGGGAGGAGGGTTCAGGAGAGGATATGATGTCTGTGTTTTTAGTATACTTTCAGTTCTGGCTTAGCTTTGTTTGCAATCTGACGTGTTTAGTAAAAATTAGCAATCTCTTCAAAATGATGGAGTTGGGTCTTTATTTTCCTAAACATTGATCTGAGGCAAGCTGACATTAATTTGGACCCAAATATGTGGGAATTGTCCCACATATTTGGGTCCAAGTTTTTTTGATTTCTGTGTAGTTTGCAAATATTTAATGCACAAGAAGACTTTATTTCCTACTTGGAAATTTTTTCTCAGGAGCTCTCTTTTTATCTGCTTGTTTCTTGTGTGCGCGATGTGCATCAGCTATAGCTTTGCGTGTAATTTTCCATTGCTCTATCCATTCAGCCAGTGATGGAATCAATGGTTTTTGTTCAGGGAGTTCAGGAATGGGGACAAATTCTTGACCTTAAGCCACTTTGAACAGGGTGAACCCAGTGCTGCTATGAACAGAATGATTGTAGGCTTCTTCCGCAAAAGGTAGTAGGTCTGCCCAATTATCTTGTTGATAATTAATGTAACATCGTAGATATTGTTCCAGTACTGAGTTCAAGCATTCACAACCCACATTAGTTTGAGGATGGTGGGAGGAGCTTAATCCTTGGGCGGAGCCTATCAGCTGCAAAAACTCTTTCCAAAATTTAGAAGTGAATTGCACTCTGAGATTATCCGTTCTGGAACTCCATGGAGTCTGTAGATGTATTGCACAAACAGCTTTGCCAAAGTTTTTGAAGAAGGTATTTTGGAACATGGGATGAAGTGCATTTGTTTGGAGAACAGGTCCGTAACTACCCAGATAACTGTATTGCCTCCACTTTCGGGTAACTCCACTATCCAATATCCATGGATATTTCTTTCCATAGGGCTCCTGGCCAGGCTACTGTTTGAAGCAAACCAGGAGGCTTCCCTGGTGGTCTTTTAGCTGCTGCACAAACAGGGCAACTTGCCATATAAGATTCAATGTCCTTTTTAAGCCCTGGCCACCAAAATTGTCTTTTCAGGAGGTGTAAGGTTTTCACGAACCCAAAATGTCCAGCCATTTTAGCATCATAGCAGTGTAGAAGTATGACCTCCCACAGAGATGCAGGGACATACAACTTTGCCCCTACCCAAGCCAGTCCATTGCGAAGAGTACACTTCTGCGAATGGGCTAAGTACCAGTCATCCTTGTTTAAGGCTTCCTTCAACAACTTGGTGAGATCATCTGGTAGTGATGCATTGGTTTGTGCTTGGTTATGGGTAATTGCTGGGGCAGCTAGTTGTTGAACTGGGAGTATAGGGCGCACCACTTCCTTGCACGTACTATTGTACTGAGGTAAACGGGAAAGGGCATCAGCCAGGAAGTTCTTTCCCCCTGGAATGTATCGCAAGGAAAAGTTAAAACAGTTAAAGTATTGGGCCCATCGAGCTTGCTTTGGCGGTAGTTTTCTGGGAGTTTTCAGGGCCTCTAAGTTTTTATGATCAGTCCACACTTCGAAAGGGTGTTGGCCCTCTCCAAGAATTATCTCCATGTTTGGAGAGCCCAATGCACTGCAAAAACTTCTTTCTCCCAGATGGCCCATGTTTGCTCTGTTTCAGTGAGCTTACGAGATGTGTACATGCACGGTTGAAGCTCACCTTTCACATTGTTATGGAGTAAAACAGCTCTGACTGCCACATCACTAGCATCTGCTTGAACCACGAATGGGGACTCCATGTCAGGGTGCTTGCGGATCGGAGGCAAACAATCGCTTCAACTTTTCAAAAGCGGCCTGACACTCCATTGACCACCCCAGTGGTAAGGAAGGTTTGGGCTTAGTATCTCTTTTTGTTTTGAGGAGTTTGGTGATTGGCAGGGCAATGTCAGAAAATGAGGGAATGAACTGGCGATAGAAGTTGGCAAATCCCAGGAAACTTTGTAACTGTTTGCGGGTGCGAGGGGGTGCCCACTCTAGTACTGCCTGGACTTTGCAGGATCCATCTCCAAGCCCTCAGGGGAAATATGGTATCTCAGGTAATCGATTTTCGTTTGATGAAATTCACATTTAGACAATTTTGCATAAAGCTCAGCGGCCAGTAACTTTTTGAGTACTGCTCTTACTAGCTTCACATGCTCCTCCATGGTCTCTGCGTAGATAAGTATGTCAGCAAAATAAACAAGAACCCCTTTAAACAAATGTTCATGGAGCATTTCATTTATTAGTTGCATGAAAACTGCAGGGGCCCCTTGCAATCCAAAAGGAAGAACTCGGAATTGGAACAATATCTATGAAGTTACATTAATTATCAACAAGATAATTGGGCGGACCTACTACCTTTTGCGGAATAGCCTACAATAATCCTGTTGATAACAGCACTGGGTTCACCCCGTTCAAAGTAGCTTCAGGTCAAGAATTTGTCCCCATTCCTGAACTCCCTGAACAAAAACCATCGATTCCATCACTGACTGAATGGATAGAGCAATTGCAAAGTACATGGAAAATTACACGCAAAGCAATAGACGATGAACATCGCGCACACAAGAAACAAGCAGATAAAAAGAGAGCTCCTGAGAAAAAATTCCAAGTAGGAGATAAAGTCTTCTTGTCCACTAAATATTTGCACAGAAATCAAAAAAACCTGGACCCAAATATGTGGGACCATTCCCCATTGTGAAAACCATTAATCCAGTGACCGTCCAACTAGAACTGCCAAAAACTTTGAGAAGAATTCACCCAGTTTTCCACGTTAGCTTGGTCAAACCTGAACACACATCCCCCCTTAGGACTAATCCTACTAAGCCCCCAGTACCGATCCTCATAGAAGGGGAAGAACATTTTGAAGTTAAGGAAATCCTAGACTCTAGAAAATACAGAAATAAAATCCAATATTTGGTAGCTTGGAAACACTTTCCTCTATCACAAGCAGAATGGGTTAATGAAGAAGAAGTTCGTGCCCCCAAAAAGCTAGCACAATTCTATGACAAATATCCTGATAAACCCTAACATTTCTCTTTTCTTTTCCAGGACTAACGGCCTTTTTTCGAAGGAGGGCCGAATATCAGCTTCCGCTTTATTTAAGTGTATTTCTCCTACTAGACTGTTTTACTGTTTTATTACTTCGTTAAAGGTTTTCTTCTTACTAAATGTCTTACATGATTTATGGAGGAGGGGGGAGGTTTGTACTGTTGCCAGCATTCGGCTGACATTGCATGTGTGTGGGGGAGATAGTCTTTCAAACAGACGTTTGAACTGATTTGGCGCGTGAATGTAACGGGAGTTGCCTGCTTTGCATTCCATCCAGAAGATTGACAGAGGGAGAATATCGGAAGTGAAACTACATGTGGCCAAGGAGGAAGATGACATTGGATTATGACTGTTTGAACTCTAGTGGGAGGAGGGTTCAGGAGAGGATATGACATCTGTGTTTTTAGTATACTTTCAGTTCTGGCTTAGCTTTGTTTGCAATCTGATGTGTTTAGTAAAAATTACCAATCTCTTCAAACTGATGGAGTTGGGTCTTTATTTTCTTAAACATTGATCTGAGGCAAACTGACATGCTATCATTGTGGCCAGGAAGGCGTGGCCAGCATTGTGACGAGACGACGCAAATCTCAGGAGCTCCGGGGAGAGCGCCGAAATTCCTGTCGATTTGGAGGTTCTTAATGGGCCATAGCTGTCCTGGAGGGACAGTGAAGAAAGAAGGGATCGGCCAGCGCAAACAGGGAAGTTGCAACTTCCCTGCAGCACCGACACCCTGCTTTCAACCCAGCGATGAGGAAAGGCAGCCATTAGAAGTTGCCGAAGTTGGGAAGGCCACACAAGGAGATTGAGCAGGAGTGAAGATCAGAACAGTATTGTTACCGGGCGAGCGATTGGTCTACTCGTAGGTAAGAAGAATTTTTTTTTTAAAAGCTCAAGAGATTTTTCCGGCTTGACTTAGCGGCTAATTGGCATGCGGAAATTTAAAGTGAGAGGAAACAAAAAGCAAAGAGGATTTTTAAGAAAAAAGCCCTAAAAGAACTAACATTCCATTTGGACTCAAAATTGGTTTTGGAAGAAAAAATAAATATTAAAAGGAGAAGAAAATTGAGAGAAAGCATCTTTTGCTAACAAAAGGATTAAATAATCGGCTTTGTGGATTAACGAGTGATTTTGTTGGTGGGAGTTGTGGATTGGAGAGGCATTGCTAGAGAGAGAGAGAGACAACATTGCATTGTTTGTCCAAACTTTTTTGAGTGAGGGCCAAATACAGAAAAATAAGCAAAGGCCCGGGCCACGGGGGGGGGGGGGGGAATGGGCGTGGCTTATTTTGGGGTGTGGCTTGGTGGTCATGTGACTGGTGGGCGTGGCTAACTGCTCATGTGACTGAGTGGATGTGGCTATGGGCATAGAAACTACTCAGAGGGCTAAAAAAAGTAATTTTTGACCAGTCCTCACACTTATGACCATCCTCACATTTATGCCCATTGCAGCATTTTTAACAACCATATCACTCATTTCACAACTGCTTCTCTTCACCACGGTTACAAGATAGGGTGCAAAATGTAAAGATAGTTGTACGTGTGAGGACCAGTCAAAAGTGTGAGAACCTGTCAGAAATCACTTTTTTCAGCCGTCTGGGTAGTCCCTATGCACAGTTTAGGCTTAAGTATACTATATGTGTGTGAGTTATATATATGTGCATGTGTATCTCTATGTTTGTGTACGTGTGCGTTTGTGTTATGTTGATTTTTAATGTAATATTTTTAAATATAATTATTCAGAAAGGCATGCGGCTGGACAACAAACAGTATATAAGCCTAGTAAATTCATGTGTGGCCCGGGCCACACACAAGAGGTGACATATTGACACATGATTACTGTGTGTATTTCTAACTCACCTATAATGTGAAGAACATTGCTCTCAGTGGGAGCAGTGATGCTGTCCTTTGGATTGAAGGCGAACTCGGCCTCGGGATGCTCCGGGGACAGAAACGCCCAAGGGGAAGGGAGGACCCCGGAGAAGAGCCCGACGCTTCGCCGCAGCCACGCACCTGATCGGCCTCCCAAGGAGCTACGGCCGGGGTGCCCGTCAACGAGCTCAGCTCCCACAGCCAGCCCGGCCTCGCATTAGCCGGGGCCCCTTTCCAGCAGCTGGTGGGCAGCGGGGGCGTGCGGGGCGCGGCCGGGGCCTCCAAAAGCAGTAGGGCCGCCCAGGCCTTGAGTCCGCGGCTGGCGTCCTCCGGCCCTTGAAGCAGCAGCGGGGGCGGCGGCCTCCCGTGGCCCTTCGTCTCTAGGCGGAGAGCAGGTGGCAGTCAGTGGCTCCCAGGCGGCGATCCCCTCAGCCTCTTCCCCCCCACTCCCCGCCTCCCGCCTGACTCACCAGCCCTGGGCCGCCTCCCACCTGGCCCGGCCTCCGAGCGGGACTTGGCCGGAACCACCAGCGGCTCTCCGTCCGCCTCCCGCCGCCTCTTCCTCCCGGGCAGCCGAGGGGCACCGCCTCGCTTCAGTCCGCACTCCGGGGGGATGGGGGACGGGGCGGTGGCGGGAGCAGCGCCTGTGCCTATCCCGCGCGCCGCTTCCCCCCGCCGCCGCCCCAGCGGATCCCGCCACCGAAATTCATCCTCAGAGTCGCCCATTTTGGCGGCGCAGCTACGCAGGCGCCACCTTTCCGTTGCTGCGCGAGCTCCCCCTGCTGCTCGGCGGCTGAACTGCCCCAACCCTCTTTGCAACAGCCCCGCGCTGGGACGGAAGAGTCACGTACAGAAACAGGAGCCATCTACGATTTTTATTACATATTTTACCCGAGACGTTGCGCAACCTTCTATTGCACCAGGCCACCCCACCTGGGAAGCCGGGCAGAATGGTGAAGGCGGCGGGCCATATTCAATTATATTTTCAGAATTTGCTGCGGGCCAATAAAAACTGACCCGCGGGCCGCAGTTGGCCCGCGGGCCGTAGTTTGGACACCCCTGGTTTAGACTAAGAGAAAAAGGAACACCGAAGGAGTACTTGTTTAAACAGCTGTGGCATAGCTTCAAAAGACTGACCAAGATTGGAATTAGGACGACCCAGAAAAAAAAAGAAAGAAAAAAAAACCCCAAACATTTTAACTGGCTTGCATTTGGAAATAGAAAAAAAAAGGGGGGGAGAGACAATATTTTGGACTTGAATGTGGACTATACATAAGTTAAAATAAATAAATTTAAAAAGTTTTTCTCCTTATATTGAAAATATGGAGAATTGGGAGGAATTATGGGAGATGCTTCAAATGGTGCGAGAATCCTTTAAAGGGAATAAACAAGCAGGGCTGTGGCTTAAAAATAAAAAAAGAAACTCTGAAGAAATTATGAGGAAACAAGAGCAACAAAAATACAATGTTGCAAAAGAAATGAGTGAGGATAAAAATATAGATGATCATATTGGGATTGATAGTGAAAGAATAGAAACGGAGAGGGGGAAGGATACTTTGAAAAAGAAAAGGGAAAAAGAAAAAAAGAAAAGGGCAAAATTAAAAGAGTGAAAAAAAGATGATTACCCTGGGATTAGCAGTGACAGAATAAAGAGAAGAGGAGGAAATGGAGAAAAATTGAGGGGGAAAATTAAAAGAGTAAAAGCTAGAGAAAGGAGGTGGAAAAGAAGATATAAGAAAGAGAAAGAAGAAGATAAAAGAATGGGAGAAAGGGAGAAAAATATTAAGAGATGGGATTTTGGAGAGGTTGAAAGAAAATAGTTAATAGGAGGGAAAAAATGAATAGTAGAAAAGAAATTAAAATAGTGGTAGAAATTTTTAGGAGTGATGGAAATTAGAAAAAATATATAGATTATTGTAAAAGGGTAGTAAAAAAGGGTTGAAATGAAGAGAATGAAGGGAGTAAAAAAAGGAATATATTGTTTAATGTAAAATGGAGAAGTAAATGAAGTGTGGAAGATATAATGGGGTATATATTTTCTTTTTCTTTTTGTGTCTGAGAATGCATGGAATGAGAGAGAATTATAGTTGATGGTAAGGAAATAAATTTTAAATATATAAAAGAATGGAAAAATTAATAGAAGTTAAGATATAAAATTGTAAAGAAGGTAAAAAAGAAGAAATACATTGATTTAAAATAATAATAATAATAATTTTATATTATTATTATTATTATTATTATTATTATTATTATTATTATTATTTTAAAAGTCTGGCAGATGGAATGTGAAAGATAGTATAGTTTGTAAGTGAAAATGATTGTTATTGAGATGTAAAAGGAAACAAAATTGAAATGTTAGTAAATGATGTATAATATTGGAAGAGAATAATAACTATTGAATTGGGAACAAAAAACTCTTAAGAAAATAAGAGGTGAAAGGTTGTAATAATTGATTGTAAGATACAAATGGAATAAGATGAAGACAATGTTAATAACTAAAATATATGAGGGGAGGTTTGAGAAATATACTTAATAAATGAGAAAATCAGGGTTGCCTGGACACCAGAAATATTGAAATGAAAATAAATACAGCAATGGAGAGAGATAAGAAGAAGGAAAGAGATGGAAAGGGAGAAGTAGGGAGAGAGAAAGAAGAAAGGGAAGAGGAGAGGAGGAAAGGTAGGGGAAATAAGAGTAGGAGAGAAGGTTAGATAGGAAGTAGGGAAGAGGGGGAGAAAGGAACGGGAAGTAGAGAAGGAACAGGAGAGGAGAGGAGAAAGTAGGTAGGATGAAAGAAGGGAGGAAGAGGAACGAGAAGAAGAAAGGATTGCTGTGAAAAGGAAAAGATGAAATGGAAGAAAGGCAACCCCGAATATATTTGAATATATTAGGATAAAAAAATGAAACAGTTAAAAAAAAGAATGAAAGAGAATGCATATCAATAAAAACGGAGAAATTAGAACTTGAAGGCGAAAGATGTGACTTAGTGAAATGATCAAGGAAATATTAGGATATGAATAAAAATTATGAAAAAATATTTTGGCAAAAATTGTAACTAAGTAAAATATATTTGAATAAGTTGAATTGTATAAGATATGATATGGCCAATACTCTGTTCATAAACCATGTATGTGTTTAGGGGGGGAAATTAAAAAATCAATAAAAACTTGTTCATAAAAAATGTGCTATTGTTGCGGCCAACAAGGCCACCAGGCGTCCGAGTGCTTGGCGCCAGCATCCGTGCCCTGAGCGAAGTCCTCTCCATGGGCTGGGCTGAAGAGGACCCCGTGGAAACCGCCGGACAGGGGAGGAGCGCTAAGCCGATGACAGCCCCATCCAGCTCATGGAATCGGCGAAGAGCCCAGCTGAGAAATCCCCTCCCCCCTCTACGGGGAAAGCAGCGGCAAAGACGACCCGATGGTGAGTGGAGCAGTCTTTCTCATTGCCCTTGAGATCACCCTAACGAGACAGGGACTCATGTGGAAATAGAGGTGGTCACAGACACAGGCTGCATGCAATGCCTAATCAGCCTCCACATAATCGAGCAACTAGGCATATGCACGCACCCTACGCCAGCCCATCAGCTTCGAACAAATGGATGGTTTGCTAATTGGTGGGGGCCCAGCCACCTGACTCACAAAACTCGTCAGATTAGAGATGGGACACCACAAAGAGCTCCTCTGGTTCATAGTCGCCCCCAAAATGACAGACCCAGTAATCCTGGGTCTCTCCTGGCTCGATAAATGGGGACCCACGATTTCCTGGGATGGTACCCACAGAAAGATAGTCATTGGACTGGGCCCACTGCCGCCAGTGAGGCATGGATATCCCACCCCAGAGATCGTGACCCTAAAAGGACAGAATCCTCTGGAGCCAGCTGCCCTAGCCCTGGACATCCCGCCGGGCAGCCAACAGGTGCCAAAAGAATACCGGGACTTGCAGGGATGTTCAGTGAGTAGGATTTCAACTTCCTCCCTCCTCATCACCCAACTGACTGCGCTATAGAATGCTAGCCGGGGCAAAACTACCCAAGCCAAAAATGTACTCAATGATGCCAGCTTAGATGGGGGAATTGAGGAAGTTCATAGATGCAAATCTGGCACGGGGGTTCATAGAGCCCGCCAAGTCCAAAGTGGCAGCCCTGGTGCTTTTTAAAGAAAAAAAGGACGGTGGGATGAGACTCTGCATGGATTTTCATGGAATTAATGCCGTATGCGTGGAGAACACCTACCTCCTCCCCCTTATGAAGGACATGCTCAACCACCTGTCGAAGGGCAAGGTGTTCACCAAGCTGGATTTACGAGAAGCCTACTAATGCATAAGGATTAGGGAGGGGGATGAGGGGAAGACTGTATTCAATTGCTACCAGTTCAAGGTGATGCCATTTGGACTGCAAGCCCCCCCACCCCGCCATCTTCATGCAGTTCATTAATGAGATTCTGCATGATCATCTGTATAAGGGGGTTCTGGTCTACCCAATTGGACAACATTCTTATATTCAGCGAAATGCTGGAGGAACACGTAAAACTTATCCAACAAATGCTGAAAAAACTGCTCCCTGCCAAGCTCTACGCGAAGCTGTCAAAGTGCGAGTTTCACAAAACTTCGCTGGACTATTTTGGCTACTGAATTTCCAGTGAAGGCATAGAAATGGATCCTGGCAAAGTTAGGTCCGTTTTAGACTGGCAACCCCCATATACCTGAAGACAGCTTCAAAGCTTCCTGGGCTTTGCCAATTTCTATAGGCAGTTCATCTCAGTATTTGCTGAGGTGGCTCTACTCCTGACTGACCTGTTGAAAACGGGGTCCCCAACAATGAAGCTGAAGCCGTTGCAGCCTATTGCCTGGACTATGGAATGCCAAAGGGTGTTTGAGAACCTAAAGGGACTTTTCGCAAAAGAACTGTTCTTTCAGCATCCAGACCCGGAGTGGCAGTTCATCATCCAAGCTGACGCCAGCGACAAAGGGATTCCAAGGGGAAAGGGACTCTAAGGTCGACTCAGCCTTCTATCCTTTATAAGGTAGGTAAAATGAGGACCCAGATTGTTGGGGGCAATAAAAGTTGACTTTGTATATAATATACAAATGGATGAAGACTATTGCTTTAAGACTATTGTAAGACTATTGTAAGCCGCCCTGAGTCTTCGGAGAAGGGCGGGATATAAATTCAAATTAAAAAAATAATAAAAAATTGCTGCCATGTGCTTATGTGTCCAAAAAACTCAATGACACAGAGAGGCGATGGGCCATCTGGGAAAAAGAGGCGTATGCCATCCGATGGGCACTGCTCTCCTGGAGACATTTCCTGGAGGGGAGAAAATACCTTTCAGAATAGAATAGAATAGAATAGAATTTTTTTTTATTGGCCAAGTGTGATTGGACACACAAGGAATTTGTCTTGGTGCATATGCTCTCAGTGTACATAAAAGAAAGGTCTGGACTGATCACAAAAACCTAGAGGCCCTAAAGACCTCCAGGAAATTGTCTCCCAAGCAAGTCTGCTGGGCTCAATACTTCAGGAGCTTCAAATTTGAGCTGAAGTACATACCGGCAGGGAAAAACATGCTGGCAGATGTGCTTTCCAGAAAACCCCAATTTGACAGCCACCAGGAGGAGGTGGTCCATGCCATAATTCCCCCCTCCTCCAGCCAGTCGCCCAAGTCACCATCAGAATCCAGACCAGGCGACTACCTCACCCCAGCCGTGAGGGATGGGCAGCAAAATTAAAAGCAGAACTGCCCACAGACCCTTGGCTCAACGACAACCAAGGTGCCCTCACCATGAGGGAGGAGCTGGCATGGAAAGGATCAAAACTGTATGTGCCAGCCAGCCTAAGACTTGAGATGTTCCAACGTAGCCATGACGCCAAACAAGCTGGTCACTTCGGAATCCTGAAAACTTTGCACCTTGTCAGAAGACAATTCTAGTGGCCAAAAATGAAAGTGGAGGTGGAGGACTACGTTAAGAATTGTGGCACCTACGCAGTGAAGAACAGACCTGATAAGCTGCCAGGACTTCTGCAACAAGTGGCAGACCCTAGCAGACCATGGGAGATCGCAATGGACTTCCTAACAGAACTCCCAGAGAGTGGTGAGAGCATCGTAATATGGACCGTCATCGATCTGTTTTCCAAACAACCCCATTTCATCACCTGCTCTGGACTACCCTCCGCAAAGAAGCTAGCCAAACTCTTCATCAAACACATCTATCGACTACATGGGGTTCCCCGCTGCATAATCTCAATTAGAGGAGTCCAATTCACTGCTAAATTCTGGAGAGAGTTCCTGAGGTCCATCGGGTCCACTCAGGGGCTGAATTCAGCTTTCCATCTGAGCAAAAACGGCACTGATGAACGTACGAACGCCATGGTGGAACAATACCTCAGATGCTATGTGGATTACCAACAGGCGAACTGGGCCGAACTATTACTGTTTGCAGAAGTGGCATACAACAACGCAGTACATTCTAGCACAGGACTCACCCCTTTCCAAGTCACCAGCAGCATGGAATTTTTCTCCATGCCCGAACAGCCAAGAGAACCCCCCCCACATCCATGTCATTAGCAGAATGGATGGAATCGTTAAAAAAGGGGTGGGAAAATACGAAAAAAGCCCTCTCCGAAACAGCGGCAGAATATAAAGAACAGGCAGACAAACACCCCTCACTGCAATCCCCCTTTCAAGTGGGGGATCAAGTTTTCCTTTCCACCAAATATGTAAAATTAAGACTGCCAAGCAGAAAGTTAGGACCGAAGTTCCTAGGTCTTTTCCCCATCGTAAAAATAATTAATCCTGTGACGGTGCAGTTAAACCTCCCCGCTTATTGGGAAAAATACACCCCATATTTCATTGCAGCTTGCTCAAAAGGGTGGTTGGGTTGAATTTAAGACCCCAGACCCAACCATTTCCCCCTCCCATTGAACATCATTTGTGTTGTAAATGTTGTACCTTTGATGTATTTTTTTCTTTTTTCTTTTTCTTTTATGTACACTGAGAGCATATGCACCAAAACAAATTCCTTGTGTGTCCAATCACACTTGGCCAATAAAATTCTATTCTATTCTATAAGGGGAAGCCTATTATGAGGTAAAGAAAATATTAGATTCCCGATTACATAGGGTTAATTGCAATACCTTATATACTGGAAAGGGGACCCTTTGTCTGAAGCCACCTGGGTCAAGTATTGGAACGTCAAAGCAGATAGGCTTTCTGCGCCAACTCAGTAAGCTCAAACCGCCCAAGGAGCTGCTGATTCAGTTCTACAGAGGAATTATTGAGTGTGTCATTTGCACCTCTATAACTGTCTGGTTCGATTCTGCAACCCAACAAGAAAGAGGATAATTAGAACTGCAGAAAAAATAATTGCTACCAACCTGCCTTCCATTGAGGACTGCACGAATCAAGAAGAGGGCTGTGAAAATATTTACAGATCCCTCACATAAACTGTTTCAACTCCTACTCTCAAAACGACGCTATAGAGCACTGAACACCAGAACAACTAGACACAAGAACATTTTTTTCCCGAAGGCCATCACTCTGCTAAACAAATAATTCCCTCAACACTGTCAAACTATTTACTAAATCTGCACTACTATTAATCTTCTCATCGTTCCCATCACCAATCTCTTTCCACTTATGACTGTATGACTGTAACTTTGTTGCTGGCAATCCTTATGATTTATATTGATATATTGACCATCATTTGTGTTGTAAATGTTGTACCTTGATGAAGGTATCTTTTCTTTTATGTACACTGAGAGCATATGCACCAAGACAAATTCCTTGTGTGTCCAATCACACTTGGCCAATAAAAAATTCTATTCTATTCTATTCTATTCTATTCTATTCTATTCTATTCTATTCTATTCTATTCTATTCTATTCTATTCTATTCTATTCTATTCTATTCTATTTTAATTAAGCAGTTCTATGATAAGTACAAGCCAAAGGGTCCCCCGGGGGGAGGGGTGGTTAATTGTGGATTAATTCCCCTTACTCTTACTCTCTCCGTAGGACATGCTTCTCGTTTGAGAGGGTGTGTGTGTGTGCCTGTCAGGCCTGGAAGCCATATTACCTTGGTGCCTTCAGGGTCCAGGCCTGCCACAATCCTATCATGGGAAGTTGGGAAGGGGGATTGCATGAGTGAAGTAGAATTAGCCATAGCAAAACTTTGCAGAAAAGTTCACGGAGCTAGCGGTCTAAAAAAGACCGCCATCAACGCAGCGGAGCCACCAGGTGAGGAAAACCCAGAAGCTCTCAGATTTGGGTTTTCTCAGATGTGCCAATATGACATCTCTAATAAGTTAGCTTTGAGGAATTCCAAGCCTCGGAGTTTGATTTCATTGGGAACCCTGACATCCGGATTTCTGAAAAGTTGCCAAGAAGAAAGAAAAAGTGTAGCAAAGAGCCCCAAGGGCAGCTTACTGGGTTGGCCCAGCTTCGGCTTTCCAAAGAGAGTGAAGAGAGAAAGAGAGAAAGAGATACAGACACACAGAGAGAGAGAAATAGAGAGGAAGGGAGAGAAGGAGGAGAGAAGAAGAGAAAGAGGAGATAGAAAGAGGGTGGGAGACAGAGAGAGAGAAAAGAGAGAAGAGAGACAGAGAGAAAGGGAGGGAGAGAAAGAGGGAGGGAGAGAAAGAGAAAGGAGAGAAAGAACAAAGAGGAAAAAGTGAAGAACACAGTCAAGGCTGGGTGTGGCAAGAAGTGAATGGGAGGGGAGGGGTGAGGTGGGGCTGTGCTGGGCGGGGGGGCGGCGGTCATGTAACTGTGTGGGACTGAGTGATGTTAAGTTGGCCACATCCACCCAGCCACCCTGGTTGTTAAATTGTTGGCTCCCGGGGTTTTCTGTAGGAAATGGGTTCAAATGGCTCTTTGAGTATTTAAGGTAGGCATGTCCAAAGTCTGGCCAGGGGGCTAATTGCAGCTCATGTTCAAATTTCGAGCAGCCCGCAGCCTCTTCTCCACGCTGGCTCAGCTTGTCACTCATCCCCACTAGCTGGCGTTTTTCCCTTCACCGCACAGTGGTTCCCACAACTGTCCCCTGCAGCCTCCTGCTCCACAGCCACCCTGCTCTGCAAGCATCTCAGTCATATTTTTCACCAGAAGATGGCAGTAGACCTGAGTCAGCACTCTCGCCACGTGACCCTTGCGAGCTTATGTGCCCATTTCTAAAATGGCGACTGTAACTAAAAAAAGGAAAGTTGACAGCGAGGGCGCTCCTTCCAGGACAAGTGGAAATTGGAGTATTTTTTCACTGAAATACGAAACAACTGTGTCTGCCTAATTTGCCAAGAGACTGGCTGTTTTCAAGGAATTCAATATCAAGAGGCACTACCAGATGAAACATGCTAACTACAAGCTAACTGGGAATGAACATGGCGAAAAATGGAACTGGAAGCTGCTTTTGTGCCATTGCACAGCAGCGCTTTTGTACAGCAGTACAAGAGCTCACGAGTCAAATGAAAATGCAACAGCAAGCTACAAGGTGGCAATCCTGATTGCCAAGTACTGCAAACCTTTTACCAACTGCGTGATGAAAATGGTGGAGAAAATTTGTCCTGAGAAGAAGCAGGAGTTTGCCAATGTTTGCCTGGCTCGTAATACTGTGATATGGAGAATTGAAGATGTTTCATCTGATATTAAGAAAGAGAGGCAAAAGGAGTGGAGTTTGACTCTATTTTGTTAGCCTGCAACGAAAGCATGGATGCATCTGACACTGCTCAGTTATTGATTTTTTTGAGAGGAGTGGACAATGACATGAACGTGAAGAGCTACTTGACCTCCAGAGCCTTAAGGACCAAACAAGAGGAACAAATTTATTTGTTTCAATTTCTTCTGCCTTAGATGACATGAAACTACTGTGGAATAAAGTCACTGGGATTATTACGGATGGCACACCTGCCATGGCTGGCGCATGAAGTGGATTATCAACCCTAGTGTGTAACAAAGTCAGCAAAGGAGGCAAAGCTATAAAACTCCACTGTATTATTCACCAACAAGTTCTCTGTGCCAAACATCTGAAATATGTTCATGTCATGAAACCGGTGATGAAGGCTATTAATTATATTCGCTCCAAAGCCCTGTGCCACCGCCAGTTTCAACAATTTCTACTCAACATCAGGCTGAATATGGAGATGTTGTGTATCACAACAAGGTAAGATGGCTCAGTCAGGGGTCTGGACTGCAGTACTTCTACTCTCTTAGGCAGGAAATCGGACAATTCTTGGCAAAAAAGGGACAACCGATGCCAGAGCGATCTGATCCTGTTTGGCTGGCTGATTTTGGATTTTTAGTTGACATAACACGACATCTGAATGTGCTGAACATGAGTCTTCAGGGGCAAAATGCAGTGGTAAGCCAACTATATTCATATATCAAAGCCTTTGGGACCAAGCTACTACTTTTCGAAAGGCATCTGTCACAAACGCAGCCCAATACCACACATTTCCCATCGCTACAGGACAGTGGTGGGTTGCCCCTGGTTCGGACCGGTAGTAAAACCGGCAGGAGGCTCCACCCACTGACCCAAACATCATCAAAACTCTTCTGCTTCTGTGTATGCGCAGAAAAGTGCGTGCATGTGAGCACGATGCGAACCAGTAGTAAAGGTAAGTAGAACCCACTCCTGCTGCAGGAAATAATGACCAGTTTTCCACAGAACAATATGAGTACGGAAATAAGGAGGTATGAAGCAGACATCTCATCTCTGGCTGAGGAGTTTCAACAGCGCTTTTGGGATTTCACAGCTACTGAAAAGGAGATCATGCTTTTTTCCTCTCCTTTCTTTGTGGACCCTGATCCCGACCACATGCAGCTGGAGTTCATTGAGCTGCAGTGTGACACCGAGTATTGCAGTTGGTACCAACAGCTCCCTCCTGTCAACTTTTACCGCCAGCTGGATAAAGACAGGTTCCCAGAGATTCGAACATTTGCTAAGAAAATGCTGAAGTTGTTTGGTTCGACATAACTTGTGCGAGAAGACATTCTTGGTTATGAATATTAACAAGAACCGTGTGAGGACGAGACTGACTTTCACCTACATGACATCTTGCCCATCAAAACCACTGTTTTTGAGCCAGACCCGGCCTATATAATGCAGTCAAGATCTCAATATCACCCTTCACATTAGTGAAGTTAAGTTATTTGTTTAATCTTTCATAAAATAGTTCATTTGTATTTAATATTAATGTTTCAAAGAATGTCAGGCTGAATGGTCGGCCCCCACACATTTTCACCTCACCAAATCTGGTGCTCCTTGCAAAAAATTTGGACACCCCTGTTTTAAGGTTTCAGACCCCTGCCTTAACCATTCATACATTGCCTATTCTGTACCTGTGCATTAATTTTTTCTGCCTAAATGCAAAAAAACTTTTCACTGAGCTGTATCTTGTTGGATAGGGCCCAATGGTCAAATCTGTCAAGATCCTTCTGAATCTTGAGCCTATCTTCTGAAGTATTAGCAATTCCTCCCAGCTAATGTTGTCTGCAAATTTGCTGAGTGCTCCTTCAATCCCTTCATCTAGATCATTTATGAAGATATTGAGGAACACTGAGCCCTTCAACTCAACTCTTTGGGGCAATAATTTACTTTGCCTTAGGGCAATAAAATACATTGTGTGTTTTGAAGGTACACAATCTCCTTTACTACAGTTCTACTAATGTTAAAGTAGTAGTTAATTACTCAGAAATTAGCAGGTCTTCTAATGGCAATGCTTAAATAGATCCATATATTAAATCTTTTAAGGGAATTATGAAACTATCTCTCACTTAGGAAAAAAATTCTGATTTCTGAACAGCTCTTCCAAAAGTTTTTGATTTTTACAAATCTGGAGAAAAAATGTCATTTGCATATTCCTGGAATCAATCTCCTGGTTATTTTTGCATAACCAGTGAGAAAAGAATATATAACATGAAATCTTGTTTTTATTGAGACAGTACAGTTTTTGTCCCAGTAAAGAGAATCCTAGCTTTGAGGGATTGATTTTCCAGCCATTTCTGAAAGGCAGAATCACCTGTTTGTAATTCTATTTTAACAAAATGCTTCTGTGTTAAAAGGGCTTAATGAATTTCTTATCAAATCCTCCTATCCCTTAAAGTATAACCCATCCCACACATTGAGAACAGCTAGAATACTTGTGTATCTCATGTAATTTTATGCATTCAGTACTCAGTACCAGAACCTTTATTTGCTCAAGTTGCATTATATAAAACAGCCTGCCTAGAAAAGACAGTAGGAATACAATCAACCTCCTTTGTGCAGATGTTTAATTATTGTTTCTGAGATCAATAGATTGGGAAATATAAGTTATCACATGGCCAGACTCTTTATCATATGATGCTGAGACTCTACTATGCTTAGTCAGAAAATTTGGCAAGAGGTGTCAAGGAATTATTTGGGACTGGTTGCAAAAAAAATCTTATGGCCCAGTGATCATTCTCTTTTCTCTATTATGTATTTTCAAGAGAAGAAAGGAAAAAGAAACAATGAAATTCAAAGTAGTTGTAGGGAAAAAATGATGTAATCAAATGCTGCAAAGATCATTTCCAGTTTCTATTGTACATAGCATTTCCATTGTACACTAACCAGAAGCAACTAGACTAGAGCCATTAGAATGCTGATTCTACATTTCCCATTTCCACAAAGATTGTTTTCAGCTGGGAATAGTATTCAATTGCTGCTTTGCCATTCTCTCGTCCAAATCCTGAAAAGACAGATAAATTTATAAAACTGTAACCATCTGCTCTAAAAATTTGGAAATAATGCATCAGAGAATGAGGAATCTGTTGAAACAAACTTAATAGTTTCATTCCAGAAGTGAGCGGAATTGAATCTTAGATTCCTAATTATAAATAACAAATGAAAAGTAAGTGTTTTTCCTCACCCACTCAGTGAGCAGCTATGAGTCTATAGTTTACAAATCTAACATTAATTTAATACCAGCTTTTTTAATCTGTTTTAATTTAAAATGCCATGTATACATTTTTCTACTTAAGAGAAGTTTCTTTATAGCCTGTATGTGTATGTAGAAGTTATCCTTACTAAATGGATTTGCATCTTCCTTCCTAAAATAGGTTTGTATAAGTATGTAGGCCCTGTATCTTATTTTAAGTAAATCCAACTTCTTTTTGAAATAAAAAAAGTTTTCAGAAATAAGGTGAAATTATTATGAAAAAGGAACAAATCAATGGCAAATTTAGCTATCACTGCTATTGTAAAGTAGGTAATATAGTTCTGCTGCTTTAATTGTGTACACTGAAATAGTGAAATTTAGTTTACAATCCAATTTAGGGTAATTCTTCAACTTTTGCCGAGTATCATATAAGCAGCTGTCAACAGTCAAAATATTACAGCAAAATTGCTGAGTGGAATACCTGACATCTTGTATCCTCCAAAGGGAAGCTCCACAGGACTGACATTATAGTTGTTGATGAAGCACATACCAGCCTGGAGACCAGCTGCTATTCTGTGGGCACGCTGGATATCTCTGTAAAGCAGAATAATTTAAATTCACTTTCATTTCCCTAGTACAAATATCCATCATTTATTAACTCTGGGATACGGCTAAGGATGTCTCCCATTTTAGTGAGGCAACGGAAAGTAAGGATAATACTCAGTTTACCATATTTTTTGGTGTATAAGATGCACCAGAGTATAAGACACGCCTTAATTTTCGGGGAGGAAAACAAGAAAAAAAGAATTCTGCCCCTGCCTATCAGCATCAGGATCAGCCATGTCCAGACTTCCATTTGATTTTGATAACGAGCAGCACAGTTATCTGTTTAAAACAAACCCTATAACTCTACATGCATTTAACTGGAATGAGTGGGGTGGGGGATGATTTTCATGGGGGCAGAAGAGGGATTTGACATCAAAGGGTCTGCTCCTGAGATGCCCCCATCTTTCTACCTATAGCTCTGGGGGGAGGGTCGGAGCACAGCCTGAGGAACAAACCTCTTCAGGATGGTCGGAGGGGGAGGGGGAATCTGCCCAGCAGCTTTGGCAAAAAAGGCGGGCCCCACGGTTCGCGCCTGGTCACCCCTCTGGCCACCCAGCAGGCAGTTCAAGCCAGGCAATGGTCACAATGTCTTCACTCCCCAGCAACATGAGGAGCCACTGCTGCCGCCACCACCTAAGCCCTCTCTATGCCAAGGAGCCAAGCCGGGGCCGTGAAATGTCCCTCCTTTCCAGCCACCGCTGCCCATTGGCCCAATTCCCCAATGCAAATTTCAGAGCCACTGTTGTGACTCCAGCCCCCGAACCTGGCCCCATGCCCGAAAGTGACTCCGAGAGTGAGGGGGAAGAGCCGGTAAGGCTTACCTCGGGAGCACTGATTCCTTTGGCCCGGCTCCAGGAGCCAGAACCAGGCCAGTCGGAGGACATAATGAGGCTGTCATCCCGATTCCTCCCTTCCTCAGGCTACGCCTTCAGAACCAGCTGACAATAATAATAATCAAGCTTGGATTGACTCGCGCTTCAGATTAGAGAGGTGGCGTCATCAAAGGGACATAAAAGGGACAGGATATATAAGGAGCTTTGGGACTGCTCTCACTCCACGGGAAGCAAAAGTTTAGCTGAACCGTTTCAAAAAGAGCTGAAAGTCTTGTGAGTCATTTGTTTGAACTTTGGCAGGCAGCTGCGATTTCTCTGCCAGGACTGATAAGAGCCGTGAATCCACTGGCTGAAGGCCAGCTCGTTAATCCGAAGTGGGGAAGGAGACAGAACAGCCACGTTTTAGGCGGTGGCCAGTTCTGCAATGTGCAACGGGAAGGAGCACTTTCAGGTGGTAGCGCGGCGATCCCTTCTTCGAATCCAAAACAGTTCCCGGTTCCCCGCTGCACATTGCAGGGGAATTGGCCACCTCCTGAAATGCGGCTCTGAAATTTGCATTGGGGAATCGGGCTAATGGGCAGCGGTGGCTGGAAAGGAGGGATGTTTCATGGCTCCCACTTGCCTTGGCTTGGCTCGTGGGCATAGAGAGGGCTTAGGCAGTGGTGGCTCCTCACATTGCTGAGGAGTGAAGTCATCGTGACCATTGCCTGGCCTGAACTGCCCGCTGGGCAGCCAGAGGGGTGACCAGCTGCGAACTGTGGGTCCCGCCTTGTTCACCGAAGCCGCCGGGCAGATTCCCCCCCACCAAGTGTCCCGAAGAGGTTTGCTCCTCTTCAGAACAGGCTGTGCCCTGGCCCAGATCCCCGCCGTCTGGAACTGCCTGAAAATGTTCAAAGGGTGGGGGCCGGTGGGTGAGCGGGGCTACATTCAGCATATAAGATGCACCCAGATTTTCACCTTCTTTTTGCGGGTAAAAAGGTGCATTTTATACACTGAGAAATATCATATATCATATGGAAAAACTACGCAGCAGACAGCTTTTTGCCATGCTCCAAGCTGGTTGTCTGCTTCCAACTTCACAGATGTCATAAATGCCTTATGCATATGCAGCTCAACTTGGACAGCCACCTCCCACTTCTGAAATATATTCCCTTTCTTGATGGTACCTGGTGAAGACGCCTCCTGCCAGGCCAAAATGGGTATTGTTGGCTCTCTCTAAGACCTCTTCTTCTGTGTCAAAGGATAGAATAGACATGACTGGTCCAAAAATCTCTTCTTTTACACATGTCATGGTATCCTTACAGTTTCCTGAAAGCAACACAGGTATGACCATACAATATTAAGAAATCAGTCAATCTGAATTTATATGAAATGAGAAGGGCTACTTCAGCTACTAAGAACTAAGTAGAATTTAAGACTACTTTTTAAAGCTCCATCTGAGATAAACTTTTAAATTAAATAAATGGCCAGAGCCCATCTGTAAGTACTTAATTTCAAGTCCCACTTTAGAGATTTTCAGTTTTAAGCATCTGATCATGGTCTGTTTTTAATGTCTACAATCGGGTAGTATGTTCCTCAATGCAATTGGATCTCCTGCCCTCAGGTGCTTTGGAGAATAATTTGACCTCCTCCTCCCTGTGACTGCCCCTCAAGTACCAGAAGACAGCTTTCATGTTACTCCTAAACTTTCTCTTCATTGGGCTAGCTAGACCTACCTAGTTCCCTTAATCATGCATTCCCAACTCCTAATGCAGTTTAGCTTCCAGACCCCTTAATATCTTTGTTGCTCTTCTCTGCAATCTGTCAGTTTTGGAAGACAATTTTCTTTTTTGCTTCTTAACTGCCACATATTTTAGCTGGGGAAGTTGGGACGGGACTGTTGTTGGAGCGGTAGAAAGTTAGTCATAACACCATTCTGTATTCAAGGACATCCTGCGTCTGATGGAGACTGCCTGAAGATTGTATCCAATTGAGTGTGCAGAGTTGGACAATGTGATGAACTTGTGGGTGTGGGGCAGGGCTGTGAACTGTCAAATGGGTGTGGAAAACCTGGAAGCTTTCAGTTTCGGGTTTTTCCAGCTGTGCCAACATGACATCTCTAATAAATTGATGATGCGGATGATGTGGAAATTGACCAGGCCAGAAATCGGTATGGGGGGGCGCAGCTGGAACAAGCCTTCCCCCCCGAAAGAGACCCCTAGAGCAGCAAAAGGGGGCCCAGGTCCACCGCATGCTTCAGATGTGGAAAGGAGGGGCACCAAGCTGCTGATTATTTCTCCAAACCTGGACCCAAGCCGACCTCAGCTGGAGGAAAGTGAGCCGAGAAGCTACCAGCAAAGAACTGCAACACAGCCCTGAAATGTGGAAGTTGTTGAGTTCGCGCCTCCAGGCCTGGAGGAGCTGGGAGCGCTAACCATCCCAAGGGACAGTGAAACCGACACTGACAATGATCCCCTGGTAAGTCAGCACCCGAGTCCCATGACCATCCCAGTGGAGTTAAGGGTGCCATCATTCGGCGGCCAGGGGAAGATGCTAGCCCTTTTGCACTCTGGGTGTACTAGGTGTGTAATCAGTCCAGAGGTGGTGGAGAAAATGGGACTGAGACTGAGGACAATGAAAGTGCCCATAGCGTTTTTCCAGTTGGATGGGTCTGTAGTTCACGCATCTCCCCCCACACCACCCAGCTGTAACAGACAAGCAGAGCTGGTAGCCAGCACCCCCCCCAAACCCAATCCACAATGTGTGAGAGGCATGGGCAGACGATGATACACGGCGCATTACTGTGGAACCGGTGAGCGGTTAGAAAATTTTACTACTAACAGAGATACAAAAGTGGGCAGTAGGTATAAAAAGGTTGATTACCCCTTACATAATGTCTAGTTTTTGTTCTGTATATCTCTCTTTTTGACTTTTTTTTTCCTTTTTTGGATTTCCTTTTCAACACTATATTTTTAATCTGGATTATTTTTGATCTGTGAGGGTGGTGGTTGATTTGGTTTTTCTGCATTTTTGCCTTTTAACTAATCCAACCATCAGGGAGGATTAGGTGCTTGGATTACAAATCATTATATTTGGAATACAAATTTACAAGAATGAGTGCAAAAAAATAGCTTACAATATTGCTGCATCCAACCGGCATCAACAGAAAAGACCTTGGAGATGGAGCTAAAAAAAATTATGCAAACACTTCACGATGATTTGAAACAAGATATAAAAGAAATGAAAGATATGATGGAGAAACATGAAGGGAGGATTCAAAAAGTAGAAGAAAAGACAGAAGAGACCGGGGAAACAAGTTGAAGAATTGGGAGGAAAATTTGTGCTAAATGATAAAATTCAAAATTCACAAGAAAAAACAATACCGCTTTTAGAATAACGCTTTTTAGACAAGGCTGATTTTTATTTAAGATTTCAAAATATTGAGGAGGAGAAAGGAGAAAATCTCCTTGAGGTGATAGCTGAGATCTTGATAGAAGCTCTGGATCAACCCAAAGAGAAGATTTTAAATGAAATTGATGAAGCTTTTAGAGTACGTACAAGGTATGCGATGAGAAATAAACTACCAGAAGTACATGTAAGATTCACAAAGAAAGCATTACGTGTTTGCAAGAGGTTCATATTAGAAAGCAACATGAAAAATTATTAGCACATTCAAAATTAGGAACTTTATTTACATCATTAATGCATCAAAACAAAAGAGGAATAGCCATGTACATTAAGGAAAAATTAGAACCAAAATTTCTCTTTGAAGATGGAGAAGGTAGAGCCTTGATGGTGGAAATAAAAATACATTTCAAACAAATACTCTTGATAGTGCTATATGTCCCAAATATAGCCGGTGCCGGGGCCGGTGAATAGCGCAGGCTGGTAATGCCTGTTATTAAGAACACAAAGCCTGTTATTAAGAACACAAAGCCTGCAATTACTGCAGGTTCGAGCCCGGCCCAAGGTTGACTCAGCCTTCCATCCTTTACAAGGTAGGTAAAATGAGGACCCAGATTGTTGGGGGGGCAATAAGTTGACTTTGTAAAAATATACAAATAGAATGAGACTATTGCCTTATACACTGTAAGCCGCCCTGAGTCTTCGGAGAAGGGCGGGGTATAAATGTAAACAAAAAAAAATAAAATGAAAAACAAGAAGATTTTTATAAGAGACTACACAGAAAAATATTAGAATTGGATTACGAATGTATTTGCATAATGGGAGATTTTAATGCCGTAACAGATGCAGAATTGGATTATAAAACAATAAAGATAAATAAAAAAGCAAGGAGAACACTGCCAAAATCCTTTCGTACAATGACAGAAGAGTTGAGTATTCAAGATATTTGGAGACAAAAGCATTTAAAAGAAAAACAACTTACTTTCTATTCAAATAGACAATTATCGTGGTCGAGAATAGATATGATATGGATGTCAGCAGACTTGATAGAGAATATATAAGAAGTGAATATTGGTTCAAATTTATGGGCAGACCATAGCCCAATGATGATAACATGGACAGAAGAAAAGAAGAAGATGGACGTTGCATTCACTAATATTAAAAAAAAATGATATGTGGACAAAGAATTAAAGTCTTTGAAATATATATCACTTCAAAATGTATGGGACATGATGAAGGCATATATTAGGGGACTGGCATTAACTTATACTGCAAAGAAAAATAAAAGGAAAAGACAGAAACAGACAGAATTGGAAGAAGAATACAAAAAATTAGAGAGAGAATTCTAAGAAGATAGCCATAATGACAGAGTCAAGAAAAGATAACCCTAAAAAACATGAAATAAAACTAAATGAACAAGAGTTGTTAGCAAATAAATTAAGAACATCCAGGCAGGTTTTTTTGAAATTGTAAATAAACCAGGAAGATGGTTAGCATATAAAATATAAAAAGAAAAGGAGAAGAAAATAATAAAGTATTTATTAGATAAAAAGGGGAAACTACACTATAATAATGAAGAAAAGATGAAAATAACTCAAAATTACTACGAAAAACTATATTGTCAAGAAGATATTTTGGAAAAAGAGATAATAGAAAACTCAGAGTTACCAAAAATATCGGAACAACATAAGGCATTGTTAGAAGAAAGAATAACAATGATGGAATTGACTGAAGCAATCAAAAAACAAAAAAGCGGGAAAGCACCGGGACCGGATGGCCTACCAGCCGAATTATACAAAACCTTTCAAGAAATAATGAGCATTGTAATGCTAGAGCTGTATAATGAACTCTTAGATAAAAGAAGAATGCCAAACTCATGGAGAGAGGCATATGCAACACTTATACCTAAAGAAGAAGCAGATTTACAACTGATAAAAAACTGCAAACCAATCTCACTATTTAAATGTGGATTATAAGATTTTTGCTTCAATAATGGCAAATAGATTGAAAAGACTGTTAAACGAATTTATTTATGTAGATCAAAATGACTACATTTTGATCTACATAAATTTAACCAATTTCATTTTTTTTAAAAAAATTTCCCAACACTTTATATGACCCAACATCAGTTTTTGTCCAACATAACTAAATCCACCATATATAATAAAATAACATCAATATATCTCCCACATTTAAATTACAGATTAAGACATATACACCCCAATTTAATTTCCAAATACCATCTATAAAGCATTTTATATAAGAATTTTTTTTCCTGAGTTTTATACTTATCTAATTAACTACTTACTAAAGCCGATTATAAATTATCCTTTCTACTTTTTATATCCAAAAATTTTGCTTGTGATTTACCCTTTCCCATAAAAAGAAGCTCTTTTTGTTTGAAATTGTTGCTTCTTTACTCCTTGTTCTTTACGTTTAATAATTACAATCATTCTTTGCTCTTCCCCTGCTGCTTTCAACCTTTCTTCCTTAGTCAGAGCCTCTACTTTAGATTGTATTTGCTTTGCTACCTTCTCACACAACCGTATCTGACGATTTCTAAATTCATCCACCAAAAAAGCAAACTCTTTTCTATTTCTTAAAATTTTTGAGGGAATTTCTTTTAACACTAATACCTCTTGTCCTAATATTTGAGTTTTATTTTTATAAGAAGCTTGTAAAATCTCAGTTCTAATCTTCCTAGCTGTAAAATAAATCACTACATCTCTTGGTAACTGTCTTTCTCTTGCAACCCATGAATTAACACAATAGATTTTTTCAATTTGCATTTTAAGATCTACAGGTTTCTGTCCAATCATCTCTGCAAAAATCTCTGCAAAGACATCTTTTAAATTCTCTCGCTTATTTTCTTTCAAACCTCTCACTCTCAATGCAGATTCCATCACTCTATATTGCAACAAAACTCGTTCTTCATCTGCAGTGTCTACCTTAGTCTGAAGCTCCTCTATTTTAATTTTTAAGTCCAAATTAATTTGATTAACTTCTTCAACTCTTTCATCCAGCTGATTTGTGTATTCAAGAAAACTTTTAAATGCTGCCACCGTATCTTCTTTTATTTCTTCGTCCAGAGCTTCAAGAGTATCTTTAACTTTCATTATTTTCTCTTCAATTTCCTTGAACTTTTGGTCTATAGCAAAAATTTGAGCCTTTAGAAATTCCTTCAACTCTTCCTTGTAATTTATATATTTGAGCTAACAAGGCACCAGTTTCCTTAAAAACAGCAGGCTTTAATTGCACAAAAGCCATCTTACTTAAACTTTATATTTTGCAACAAAGTCAAATCTGTTCATAAACTCCTTATTTGGGTTGGGTAAATCAATTCTGCAGTCCTTCAATTTTCTCTTTAACATTTTTTCACATAAGTATAAAATCCAGCAAGTTTAAACAGATTTAAGGGTGCTAATGATGCTAACGAGGACTTCCTTAACTTTCGTTTTCATGCCCTATTAAGCAGAGGCGCCATTTCCTTTCTTCTCAAGTACCGTTCAAAGATCGAGTTGAGGTCTGGTGCTTACATCAGCCTGTCCTCCTGCCTTTGCTCCGTCTGCTTAAAGTATATTAAGATTGATCTTCATCTTGATAGCAGAGATGGTCGCGGCATTTTGTTCTGCATTAATAAATTGATGCAGAGGATCCCGGATCCGGAGCTTTCGCCAGGCTTAAATAGGGATCTCTCACCCTTTTTGCCCCTAGAATTTTTTCTGGGGCTCTCGGGGAGCTCTACCTCCACCTGGCAGCTTACCTTTCCCTCTTCTCCCAAGGGAAAGGTTTCCAAGCCGTGAGACAGCTGATGAGCGCTGTCTGAACGACCTTAACGAGATCACAGGGCTGACGGTCCATAAGGACCGTCTTTATTGCCTGCAGCGCACCGGAAGCCTATTCTATTTCTATCCTGAGCTTGATAGCATCCTCACAGGAACAGAGGATAAATTAATCAAAAAAATGTATAACTTTTTGTTGGGGGTTGAGTTAGAAGAAGAACAAGTAAAGAAAACTATGAGAGCTTGTGCTAAAAATTTTGGATATTCAATAAGGTTCCCGTCACACATATGTGGTGCTCTAGGGGGTGGTGCTCATCTCCATTTCAAGCCGAAAAGCCAACGCTGTCCAAAGACATCTCCATAGTCATGTGGCCGGCATGACTCAATGCCAAAGGCACACAGAACGCTGTTACCTTCCCACCAAAGGTGGTCCCTATTTTTCTACTTGCATTTTTTTTTTTATTGAAAGAGTTTTAAAAAAACAAAAACATTTTCCCCCCTTTTTTCCCCCTCCCTCCCAAAAAAAAACACCAAACACCCCCCTCCCTCCCCCACCCCCCGGCTTCCCGGGTCAATCACAAGGTAAAGTTATACATAAACCAAACATAGAATAAAATTTTCCCTTCCAATCCAAATAACCACATCCAAAGCTTTTCGTCTCCCAACCCCCTCCCCATTACATAAAATAACTTTCTAATTATTCAAAGGCAATCTGATATTTCTTAATCTGATATCTGTTTTGTAGATAATCAATCCATTTTTTCCATTCAATTAAATATCTTTCCTGCGTATTGTCTTTTAAAAATGCTGAGATTTTAGCCATCTCAGCCAAATTAATAACTTTCAATATCCATTCTTCTATTGTAGGTATCTCTTCTTTCTTCCAGTATTGTCCAATCAACAGTCTTGCTGCTGTTATTAAGTTCAGAATCAATTTAGTCTCAATCCCTGTACAATCCGTTATAATTCCCAAAAGGAAAAATTGTGGCAGGAACTTTATCTTCTTCTTCAGTACATTTTGAATAATCCACCAAATTCTTATCCAAAAGACCTTAATTTTCTTGCAAGTCCACCAAATATGAAAATATGTAGCGTCATCACAATCACACCTCCAACATTTCGCTTGGATATTAGGATACATACATGATAATTTTTTGGGATCTAAGTGCCATCTATAAAACATCTTATAAAAATTTTCCCTTAAATTCTGTGCTTGTGTAAACTTAACATTTCTAACCCAAATTTTCTCCCATGTTTCCAACATTATTGGTTCCTGAATATTCTGTGCCCATTTTATCATACAATCCTTTACCAAATCCTTTTCCGAATCTATTTCAAGCAACACATTATACAATCTCTTTATATGCTCCTGGGTCTGATTTCTAATTTGCTTTATTAAATTTTCCTCCCTTTGCATTATACCAATTTTTTGATCTTCTTTCCATCTAGCACTTATTTGCCCATATTGAAACCAAGTATAATTCCTCCCTTCTTCATTTAATAGCTGTAATGATTTTAATTGCAATCTACCTCTACTTGCATTTTTTACGTGCTTTCGAACTGCTAGGTTGGCAGAAGCTGGGACAAGTAACAGGAGCTCACCTGGTTACACCGCAGCACTAGGGATTTGAACCACTGAGCTGCCAACCTTTTGATCGACAAGCTCAGCATCCTAGCCCCTGAGCCACCGCGTTCCCCCGGATATTCAATAGACCTAGACAAATGGCAACAGCTATGGGGGAGGAATTATAAATTAACAATGTCCACTGCATATAAATAAAATCAATATAAAATGTTTTATAGATGGCATATGCCACCTGAGAAACTGGTGAAAATGTTTAAAGACAAATCAGCTAAATGTTGGAAATGTCATCAGCTACCAGGATCTTATTATATGTGGTGGACATGTCCAGAAGCCAAAAACTATTGGGAGAAAATAAAAGGTTGGATAGAAGAAATAATCCAACAACATATTGATCTAAAACCGGAGTTGTTTTTATTGGGGATCCTACCAGAGAAAATTAGTAAAGATAGTATTTATGAGGAGGGCGGAGCTGATGTCGCGATGGCACGATGGCTGATCTTGTAGCTTCAAGATCACTGTCGATATCTTCCTCGCTGGACAGTCCTTTTGGGACCTCACTGTCCTGTAGAGACGGTGATTGAGAAGGGCACATCCTGACAATCCCAGGGACACTGCAAAGTCCCTGGTTGATCCAGGAGAAGCCGTTTTTTCCAGCAGAGAAGAGGCAGCTATTAAAGCTGCTGAAGTTGGGACAGCTCCGGAGCGGAAGAGAGTGAAAGAAAGTGTGCCGGTGTGGTGAGAAATTTCTTTTTTCAAAGACTATTAGAGAGAATAACCTGAGACAAAAAAGAAAGTTAAAGCTGACGATAGAAGTCAAAGGTGGAATTAAGCCTGAACTAAAAGTAGTTTTTTTCCCTGCCTTTTTAATCTATTTTTTTTTCATGTGGATGCCTACAGACAATTTTACTTGTTAATCTAGACTGGACTGGACTGAAAACTTCCGTTTTTACTTTTTAAAATTTTTAAATTCTTAGTGCCTTTTTAGAATAATTATTTTTTGGTTCTGCTTTTAGTCTAATTCTTTTTCCTTTTATTTTTTATACTTTTGTGTATTGTGTATTGGATACTAAAGGAGGGAAAGTAGAGAAAATAGCAAGCAACACTGCCATCTAGTGAATTGGAAATAGTGTTTCTTTTTCTTTTTTCTGGTGTAAGAAAGTAGCAACTATGTATATTTCAAGGACTCTGAGCATATTCCAGATAAGATAGTGGGGAAAGCATCAAAGACACTTTGTAAGATTGTTTATTCAGGTGCTTTTCTGGAAATTATCAGCAGTAGGAGTCTGAAATTGAAAAGGAGAAGATTGCAGTGACTCTGGAAAGAGAGCTGCAAATAGTATTGGAGAATTTATAAAAGGAACTTTCTCCTTTACCTCTTCAGCCTTTTTTCTTTTTCTCTTTCCTTTCGGACTGGAGATTGTGAATGTGGTTAATACTTTTTTGATTAATTGGATTAATTGGATTAAGACACATAAGAGTCTGAAGGTTTTTCTTTTTCCCCCTTGTTTATTTTTCTTGTTCTTTTTGGCTTTCCCTTTTTTTTAACTGTTACTTGGGAAAATTTTTGTTCTGCATATAAGTGAATTAAGGTATAGAACCTGAAGACAACGTTAAAATGAGTAGAAAGGCAACAACATTTGGTTCTGCTACACCAATTCCCACTTCTGGGAGACAATGATCAATACAGATGATGTTACAACAGGAAAAGGAACGAGAGAAGGAAAAGGAGGTCACACTGCAGATAATTTGGCAAGGAATTCAAAAAATACAAACAGAAGTGGAGAACATTGAACAGAAAAAATTGAGCAAAGAACAGAAAAAAACAGATGAAAAAGTGGAGTATATACAGTACACCAAATGATGAAAAAATATGAGGGTAGACTTCAAAAATTGAGGAAAAAGAAGAACAAAGAGATAAAAAATTAGAGACATTGACAGCATATTAGATGAGGTTGAATGAGATAAGAGTGGAATACTAGGATGGGAGATGGATAGATCAGAATTTTACCTTAGATTTCAAAATATAGAAGAAGAGAAGGGAGAAAATTTGGCAGAAAAAATGGTAGAAATCTTAGCAGAAGCTTTAGAAATTAGTAAGGAAAAGATTAGTAAGGAAAAGATTAATAAGGATGGCATGGATGAGATATTTCGAGTATATACAAGATATGCAACGAGAAATTAATTACCAAGAGAATTCCACATAAGATTTACCAAAAAGTCGATCAAAGTGCAAATACTTGCAAGAGACAAAACACTGAAATACAAGTATAAGGAAATTGTAGTTCTGAAGCAAATTCCGAAAAGAGTGAGAGAGATGAGAATATCATTTTTTCACTGAGTTACAGATGGCTGATACCAGAAGGCTTTTGTTGTTACATGGCAACAACAAAAATATAGAATAGATTCAATTGATAAAGCTAGAGCATTTTTTGCAGAATACTTCAGACAGAAAGAAGTGGAGACAAGAAGAGAAGTTACACTGATTGAATTACAAGAAGAAGAACTGTTAGCAATGATCGGAAAAGAAGAAGGCGCAGTGCGTGGCAATGTGGAAGGTAGAGAACAATGTGAACCAAGATCGACTAGAGCAATAAATCTTTCTTATAAAGTATGAACATGGAAGAGAAAAAATTGATAACAATAAACATAAATTCAGCTACCAAAATAAGAAAAATATTCCATAAATTAGAGAAATTAAAATTTGATATAATCTTTTACACATTAAAAAGCAATATGAACAATTATTGATACAGCCAAAGCTGGGGAGAATATTTACTTCATTGCCACAATGTAAGAAAAGAGGAGTAATTTTAGAATAGAATAGAATTTTATTGGCCAAGTGTGATTGGACACACAAGGAATTTGTCTTGGTGCATATGCTCTCAGTGTACATAAAAGAAAAGATACGTTCATCAAGGTACAACATTTACAACACAATTGATGGTCAATATATCAATATAAGTCATAAGGATTGCCAGCAACAAGTTATAGTCGTACAGTCATAAGTGGAAAGAGATTGGTGATGGGAACTATGAGACGATTAATAGTAGTGCAGATTCAGTAAATAGTCTGACAGTGTTGATGGAATTATTTTTTTAGCAGAGTGAGGCCTTCGGGAAAAAACTGTTCTTGTGTCTAGTTGTTGCAATGCACACTTTGTATATAAGAGATACAATTTCGGTGAAGTAAATATACACAGATGAAGATGGCAGAATTTAGATGGTGGAAATAATAGATAATAACACGAAAATACTCTTAATATGCTCCAAATGAAAACCAAGAAGATTTTTATAGAAAATTACACATGAAAATAGTTGACCTGGACTATTACAATATTTGTATGATGGGAGATTTTAACGGTATAGCGGACGAGAAACTAGATTATAATACACAGAAGGCAATAAAGCAAAGTAGAAAGATTCTTCCGAAATCTTTTTTTAAAATGATAGACGAAATAAACCTAAAAAAAGTATGGAGAGAAAGAAATATAGAAAATAGACAATACACTTTTTACTCAAATAGACATCTATCATGGTCTAGAATAGACATGATATGGATGACAATGGAATTGATTTCTAATATAGAAGAAATTAATATAGAAACCAATACCTGGACAGATCATAATTCTATGACGATGAAATGTAAAGGACAAAGGAGAAGATCTAGATGGACCTTAAACAACACAGTATTAAAAGATAAGGAATTTGCACAGAAAATGGAGAAGGAATTGGCTTTCTTCTTTAAAGAAAATAGAAGAGAGGATACATCAATATAAAATCTTTGGGATACAATGAAGGCTTATGCAAGAGATCTGATAATATACTATACAAGGAAAAGAAATACTAAGAAAAGACAAGCCTATAAAATACTAGAGGTTAATCATAAGGAACTTGAGAAAGAATTACAGAAATTTCCACATAAAAAGGATATTAAAACAAAAATGGAACTAATTAAACACAAAATGGGTTTAATAGAAAAAGAGGATTTAGCGCAAAAAATTAGAAGTGCAAAACAGAATTATTTTGAAGATGCCAATAAAAAAATTATCTGATTATACATGTAATTACAGCAGCAAGAATAGTTTTTGTGCAAAACTGGAAAGCAGAGAAAACACCCCTGGAAGGAGAAATTATTAGAAAAATTTTAGATTGTGCAGAAATGAATAGATTAACTTTGATGATTAAAGAAGGAGAGGATGCAGAATATTTTAAGATATGGGATAAATTTTACTATTGGTTAAAAGAAAGGTACAGATAAGTAATGAATAATTATGTAAGAAAATGATAATAATGTATTTGTGGAAAAATGATAGTAATTCAAATTGAAGTGAAGAAAGAAGAAATAAGGGAGCCAGGAAGAAAACACAGACGTCACACGGAAGGAATTGTTGATGTTTTAAATGTATGTTTGTCTATAAAATAAAAAACTTTATTAAAAAAATTAACTGACACTGAAAGAAGATGGGCAATTTTGCTGTCCAATGGGCCCTATTAACCTGGAAACATTTCAAGGGGCAAAGCCCTTTGAGGTGTGGACAGACCATAAGAACCTAGAGGCCCTAAAACACTCCGAAGTTGTCTTGGAAAACTTGGAAAACTTAAAAGGTGCAAATTAGAAAATTTTAAGGACTATAAATTTAGGGGATTTTGAGCAACAGTTCCAGGATTGTGTAAATTTTATTAATACTGGTGGGTTTGGTGTTTCTGAACAATTGGTATATTGAAATTTTAGTGGAATATTGAGCAATGATTAATGTAGCATCTCAGCACAAAATGTCTCAGCAGGAGAAAACAAATGCAGTCTATAAAGAAATAATGTTGATGTTTCAATGCATTAAGGAAGACATAACAAGGAATCATAAGAAGACAATGGAATTGATGCAAGATATGTTGAGATTAGGAAAATCCCAGTAAATGACAATAAAAAATGAACAAAAAAATCAGAAAATAGAACAGAAACCAGAAACAGCTGAGGAGATAATAGAGATAATTCCAAAAATGATACAAGCAGACAAAAAGATAGCAATAATCTCTAAGACGGAACAAATAGAATATTTTTTAAAAATTCAAAAGAGAAAAGAGAATTAAGAGAAAGATCTCCTAAAAATGTGGGAACTGCGGATGGGTGCTCTAGAGATTCAACAGCAAGAGAGAAATGTTGTGGCAGAGGAAATATTTAGATTAAATAAACATGATAAAAGGAGTTACACGATACCAGAGGAGAAGCAGGAAAGATGCGCCAAAAAGTTAATAAGAGTTGAAATTCTAAAAAGGGCAAGAGATGATGGATAGATATAGAATATTTTTTAACATGGTGGTTATTTTATTAAGTGTTAGAAAAAAGAAGTAGAAAATAGAAATTGGGAAAATAGTATTATGTATACAAATATAATAGAACATATTATAATTACTATATATACACAAATGTTAGAAGTTGAAAAATTACACTTATGTATACTTAAATGGTAATATTATTATCAGAATTGTATGTAAAGTATATTGACCCAGATAATACACTCTTTACCAAGCACTTATGGATGTTCCAATTTTATGCGGGAGAAAACCCGAATAACCAAAGACAGACAGAAAGACAGACAGATACATACATACATACATACATACATACATACATACATACATACATATATATATATATATATATATGTTTTCTGAGGTTTTCGCGGGTATGTATGTAGGTCTTTGGTTATTCGAGTTTTCTCCCGCGTAAAATTGGAAGTGTCTTGGCGACGTTTCGACGAAGTCTCTTTCGCTTCTGGGAGCAGAATGAGCAGAATGAGCAGAAGCACGAAGCTGAAGCCTGAAGATGACGAATGAGACTTTGTCGAAACGTCGCCAAGACACTTCCAATTTTACGCGAGAAAACCCGAATAACCAAAGACAGACAGAAAGACAGACAGATACATACATACATACATACATACATACATACATACATACATATATATATATGTATGTAGGTCTTGGTTATTCGAGTTTTCCCCCGCGTAAAATGGGAGGTGTCTTGGCGACGTTCCGACGAAGTCTCTTTCGCTTCTGGGAGCAGAATGAGCAGAATGAGCAGAAGCACGAAGCTGAAGCCTGAAGATGACGAATGAGACTTTGTCGAAACGTCGCCAAGACACTTCCAATTTTACGCGGGAGAAAACCCGAATAACCAAAGACCTACATACAAACACCCGCGAAAACCTCAGAAAACAAATATATATATATATATATGAATAAAACTTTTTAACACCATGTTATTATCTTGTCTTCACCCTACCCCTTTAGTCTAGTCTAGTAAAATCAAAGTTTTGCCTATGGTTAAAAAGTAGTGCCAATGGCATTAATAATATAATATCCATACCTAAGACACAAGGAGACATATAAAAGCCATTTTTCAGACCGGGATCATCTGGCACAAATGCATCCCCTCCACACAGGACTTCTGCACCCTAAAAAGTAAAACAGAAGATAATGGCAGAAAACCACAATGCATTTTACATATAATTAGCAAAACTTTGCCAACCTATGCAGGAAGGTACCAAAGCTTGAGTGTATATAATAAAACACTAGACTGGACAGAAGGTTCTTTCTCTTGGTGCAATATCACTCTTGGCAATAGAAATGAATCTTCTCCTATCACATAATGTCCTATAAGTGTTTGAAACCCAAATAGATTGGATTGACATTTCACCAATGGAAGAAACATGTGACTGACATGTTTCATTTTCTCATGTTTACTAAAATAGAATAAGCTACTTCAAAATATTTATGATCAGGATACTCAGCAGATTGCCTTCTATATTAATCTAAGTCAGTGCTTTTCAACCTTAACAAACAGTGGACTTCAACTCCCAGAATTCCCTAGCCAGCATGCTGTTTTGTACAGTGCCCAGAGCATGCTGGTTGGGGAGTTCTGGGAGTTCACCCGTCTTAAACTTACTAAAGTTTAGAGTTAAACTTGCATCCTCTTGCCAGCTGGGACCTATATAATTCCAATTGTTGCTTGCTCTTGTTTTCCTTATTGGCTATTGATAAGAGTCAACACTCTGAAGGGAAGCAATGGCTGATAGGTAAGTTGTATTGCTTACACACTTAGAAAGGGAGATAGCAATAGAAATAGATAGTTATATACAGAGGTGGCCTTCAGCCAGTTCGGACTGGTTCGAGTGAATCTGTTGTTAAATTTTTACACAGTTCAGAGAACTGGCTAATCACACCACTGGCTGCCCCCCTCCCCTCCCCTTCCCATTACTCCTTATCTCACTTCATCTGCCTTGGCCACGGCATAGCAGCTGCTGTTCTGTGGCTCCCTTACTTGCTAGCTCGCTTGCCACGATCATGTGGCCCCCGTAGCCCAGCCCACTTGCCTGCCTTTGCCCTGGCCTCCCCCACGGCCCAGCTACCTACTGAGCCTTCACCATTCTCCATTGCCTCCCATGTGGCCCAGCTACCTGCCTGCCAGGTGAGCCTATGTCAGCCTCCACTCCACTCTTCATTTACTTTTAAATGATTATATCAGTAGATAGAATGTAAAATGTTTATTTCTGTATTATAAACTTTTAGGATCATGAGGTGAATCATACCACCGTCCGGGGTAAGGGAAAGGAGCTTATTATTAGTGTCGGCTGACATAACTGGGAGGAGGGGTGATTAATGATTGAGTGTTATCAGCGCGCGCTTTCCTAACCGACACTGCATTCCTGAGTTGACTGACATCCAGAGACTTGTGGAAGAAGATTACCACGAGGGGCCGTGAAGGAGTTGGCATTGGACCAGACCAGCCTGACCTCCTGGAGGAGGAGGGACAATTGGGGGGATATGATATGTTTGCCATATTTTGTCTCAGTTCCAGCTTTGCTTGGCTGCTAACCAGACTGTAAAAGTAAAAGTACTTGTTTCCAATCCAAATGGAGTCAAGGTGAATTCTTTCCTATTTGCCGTCGGGGGTAGCCTGACATTAAGCTGGAACTGATCATCATGTCTACCAACCAGGATTGCAATCGCAATACCGGGGGGGAAGAAAACCCAAAAGTGATAGAAGGCCTGCTACCGGCTGAACTGGGGGAGGCGTCCGGAGATATTTCTTCTGTCAGTTTTAACCCTGAGCTGGAGATAATGCAGTTGGAAGAAGAGAGGAGGCAACCCGATTTCAAGGAACCTCCCTCTGGAGTAACTACAAGGAGAAAGGAGAAACTGCGCACTTTTTCCGAGTGGGCTGAGGAGCAGAAAGTCAGAGACAGCCTCCAATTGGAAGAAGCACTACGCCTATTTCGTGAAGTGAAAGTAAGGCAAGCTGCTCGCCAAAGGTATGAATCCCCTGTTCAGTCCTCCAAGGGGGGAGGGGAAGAGGAAGAAGAAGTTACAAAGAGGCCCGTTAGAGGTGATTTCCAGGGTGGTGAGACTCCTGAAGAGACGGAAACTCTCTCCCCAGAGGAAGCTGAATTGGATGGGGGCCAGGCGCCACCTGCTGACCATGCAAGGCCGCGCAGGGGAAGGAAAAGCCAAAATTCCCCATATTAGAAAAATTTGATGGAGATGCTAAGGAGCTGGAATTGTTCCTGGCGATAGTGAATGACCACATGTTAGACTGGGAGATTATTGGTCACAGGCAGCACAAGTTAGAGCTGTGACCCACAATTTGACCGGAAGAGCAGCTGCATGGTTTGTGTCACAGAGAAACCACTCCCCTTACTGCAAAATTACGAGCATTTTATTACGGCACTAAGGAGGAGGTTTGAGGACCTGGCGGAGCAGAAAGCCAAAGGTCGAATGAAAACCATCAGGCAAGGGAGGAGACCGTGGCTGATTATACCCAGGAATTCAGTGATCTAGTCCCTTGATGAGAGGGTGGTCGGAGGTGATCCTGGTCGACTTTACAAAGAGGGCCTGAATGGAGATCTCTATGAACTGTGCCGGCACGAGCGCCTCCAACCACATTGTATGGCTGGTATACCCTGGCAGCAGAGATGGAAATTGAACTAGCGAAGGACCGTAGCAGAAGGCAGCGCACTGGAAGACCTTACCCGGCCCATTCTCCTGGGTGGCCCTCAAGGGACACGCCTAGACCAGAGGGAGGGGGACAACGATCGACTGCGTGCTACAGATGCGGAAAAGAGGGCCATCGGGCAGCCGACTGTCGAGTGAAGTTGGTTCCAAGCACGACCCCTGGTGGTGGGAAGGAAGCAGTGAAACCAACTGCTAAGGCGCGAAAACCGGCAAAAGTGGAGGACGGCATTGCCAAGAAGGGCACGCCCATCCAAGAGGACCGCGAAGCGTCGACCGACACTGATGACAGCAAAACCACATCGGAGTCCGACGAAGACTTTCTGGTGAGTTGGGCACGGGGCCCCTTGGACATTCCAGTCAACCTGCATGTTCCCTCCTCGGGCAACAAGGGGGAAATGTTAGCGTTATTAGATTCGGGATGTACTAGGTGCATGATCAGTCCCGAACTAGTAGAAAAAATGGAACTAAGGTTGAGAACCCTAAGCAGGCCCATAGCATTTGCCCAGTTGGATGGCAGTGTGGCAGGGGGAGGACCACCATTTTGTAACAGACCCCATAGAAATGGAAATTGGAGACCATCGCGAGATGTTAAACTTCATAGTAGCCCCTGGAATGGACCAACCTTTGGTACTAGGACTGTCATGGTTGCGGAAATGGAACCCCCATATTAACTGGAGAACGGGAGTCTTACGGTTCCGCTCAAGAGCGTTAAAAGAAGGAAAAGGGGGTTCCAAGAAGAGTCAGACTATGGCCATGCTCCAAGATAAATGGGGGGCAATGGTTGAACGGATAGATGGGGAGGAAAGGATACCTAAGGAGTACTGGGACCTGCGGGAAGTCTTTAGTGAGAAAGCATCAGACGTTCTACCTCCCATAGGCCTATTGATTGTGCCATCGACATCCTACCGGGGTAAAACTTCCAAAACCAAAAGCTTACCCCATGACCCAAAAGAATTGGGAGAACTGCGAAAGTTCATAGACAAAAACCTAGAGCGGGGCTTTATCCAACCAGCTAGGCCTCGCGTGGCCGCACCTGTGATGTTCCGGGAAAAGAAAGACGGCTCATTTCGTCTTATAGTTGACTATAGAAATTTGAACGCACTGTGCGCCGAAAACATATACCCCATGCCGCTCATGAAAGATATGTTAGCACACTTAGCGAAGGGGAAGTTCTTCACCAAATTGGACCTGCGAGGAGCTAAGTACAGACTGCGTATAAAGGAGGGGGATGAATGGAAAACCGCTTTCAACTGTCCACTAGGGTGTTTCCAGTTTCGAGTACTGCCTTTTGGTCTGCAGGGGGCGCCTGCAGTTTTTATGCAACTGATAAATGAAATACTCCATCAGCATTTGTTCAAAGGAGTTCTTGTCTACCTTGACGACATACTCATCTATACAGAAACTATGGAAGAACACATTAAACTAGTAAGAGCAGTTCTCAAAAAGTTATTATCTGCTGAACTGTATTGCAAGCTATCCAAATGTGATTTCCATCAAACCAAAATAGACTACCTAGGATATCGATCTCGCTGATGGGTTAGAAATGGATCCAGGAAAAGTGAAAGCTGTTTTGGAATGGGCCCCCACGCACACGCAAACAGCTCCAAAGTTTTTGGATTTGCAAATTTCTATCACAATTCATCCCTCCTTTGCTCAAATTGTTTTACCAATCACTAACCTCTTAAAAACTAAAGGAGACACGAAACCCAAACCATCATTACCCTCGAATGGACAATGGAATGTCAAGCAGCATTTGAAAAATTGAAACGACTCTTTGCCGAACCTATTTTAAAGCACCCTGACATGGATGTTCCTTTTGTAATACAAGCTGATGCAAGTGATGTAGCAGTCGGGCCGTCTTGCTCCAAAACAATGCTGATGGTAATTTACAACCCTGTGCTTTCACTTCTAAAATTGACTGAAACCGAAAGGCGATGGGCTATTTGGGAAAAGAAGCGTTTGCAGTTCATTGGGCTCTACGGACATGGAGACAATTCTTAGAAGGTTCAAATCATCCTTTTGAAGTTTGGACTGATCACAAAATCTGGAAGCGCTAAAGACTCCTAGAAAACTTTCACTAAACAAGCCCGTTGGACTCAATATTTTAACCGCTTTAATTTTACTTTACAGTATATTCCTGAGGGAAAAACTTCTTAGCAGATGCTCTTTCACGTGTACCCCAATACAATTGCACTCGCCCGAGGTGGTTCAACCAATACTTCCTGCAACAGTTGGCCCCAGCAATAACTAGAAGCCACTCCAAACCTGACCTCACTCCCAGATGAACTAACCAAATCGCTTAAAGAAGCTTTAAATACCGATGACTGGTACTTAACGATTCCCATGAATGCACACTCCGTGATGGACTAGCTTGGATTGGAACAAAACTATATGTTCCTCTATCACTCAGAGAAACCATCCTACAACGATGCCATGATGCCAAGATGGCAGGACATTTTGGATTTGTGAAAACTTTGCATCTTCTTAAAAGACAATTTTGGTGGGCAAGTCTTAAAAGACATTCAAGCATATGTGGCAAGTTGCCCGGTCTGTGCATCATCCAAAAGACCTCCGGGAAAACCTCCTGGACTACTACAAACGGTAGCCAGACCAGGAACCCCATGGAAAGAAATATCCATGGATTTCATAGTGGAATTACCTGAAAGTTCCGCAATACTGTTATATGGGTAGTGACTGACCTTTTCTCCAAACAAGTCCATTTTATTCCATGTTCAAAATACCTCCTCAAAGACTCTAGCAAAGTTGTTTGTACAACACATTTATAGACTTCACGGAGTGCCTGATCGCATCATTTCAGATCGAGGAGTTCAATTCACTTCTAAATTTTGGAAAGAATTTTACGACTCATTGGTTCCGCCTAAGGATTAAGCTCCTCCCATCATCCTCAAACTAATGGAAGCTGTGAACGTCAACTCTGTACTAGAACAATATCTCCGATGTTATGTTAACTACCAGCAAGATAATTGGGCTGATCTCTTACCTTTTGCTGAAGTTGCCTACAACAACTCAATTCATAGTAGCACGGGATTTACTCCCTTTAAAATAGCTTCAGGCCAAGATTTTGTTCCTATCTCGGAACTCCCACAGGAAAAAACTACTGTTTCCTCTTTATCAGAATGGATAGATCAAATACAAAGCACATGGAAACTGACTCGCAAGGCGATCGACGACGCTCACCGTGCGCACAAAAAACAAGCAGATAAAAAAAGGTCCCCTGAGATCAAATATCAAGTGGGCGATAAAGTTTATCTTTCCACCAAATATCTTCAAACCACTCAGAAATCTAAGAAACTTGGACCCAAATATGTGGGACCTTTCCCAATAGTAAAAATCATCAACCCCGTGACGGTACAACTAGAGTTACCAAAAACACTTAGGAGAATCCACCCCGTTTTCCATGTCAGCTTGCTGAAACCTGAACACACATCTACTTTCCGTCCTGACCATACACCCCCTCCTATACCAATTCTCATAGAAGGAGAACAACACTTTGAAATAAAAGAAATTTTGGATTCAAGAAAACATAGAAATAAAATTCAATATCTTATTTCTTGGAAACACTTCCCATTATCCCAAGCTGAATGGGTGAATAAAGAAGATGTTCATGCCTCGGAAAAAATAGCACAATTCTATAAAAAATATCCTGACAAACCCTAACTTCTCTTTTTTCTTTCTAGGACTGACGTCCTTGTTGCAGGAGGGCCGAATGTCAGCCTCCACTCCACTCTTCATTTACTTTTAAATGATTATATCAGTAGATAGAATGTAAAATGTTTATTTCTGTATTATAAACTTTTAGGATCATGAGGTGAATCATACCACCGTCCGGGGTAAGGGAAAGGAGCTTATTATTAGTGTCGGCTGACATAACTGGGAGGAGGGGTGATTAATGATTGAGTGTTATCAGCGCGCGCTTTCCTAACCGACACTGCATTCCTGAGTTGACTGACATCCAGAGACTTGTGGAAGAAGATTACCACGAGGGGCCGTGAAGGAGTTGGCATTGGACCAGACCAGCCTGACCTCCTGGAGGAGGAGGGACAATTGGGGGGATATGATATGTTTGCCATATTTTGTCTCAGTTCCAGCTTTGCTTGGCTGCTAACCAGACTGTAAAAGTAAAAGTACTTGTTTCCAATCCAAATGGAGTCAAGGTGAATTCTTTCCTATTTGCCGTCGGGGGTAGCCTGACAGCCTTCCTTTGCTTCTTTGCCAGCATGAACGGCCTGTTACAGGCCAAAATGGAGGGTCCCTGGGCCCGATCTGCCCTCCCGCGCCTCTTCCAGGCCTTCCTAGGGCTCTCCTGGCCTCTTACAGGCTGAAATAGAGGGTCACTGGGCCCAATCCACCCTCCCCAACCCCATTTCCCATGGCTTTACTGTACTTACTTTTCAAAGAGCTACAAAAGAGGGTGAGCCACCTGGCAGAGAAGCCAAAGTCTTTTATTCAGAAACCGGTGAAGCTGTAAGAATGTGAGATGTAAGGAAAACAGCTTTCCCCATCTGAATAAAAGACTTCAGCTTCTCTGCCATGAGGGCCTGCAGATTTAGTTTTTATCCAGTCTGTGTTCTGACCTAGGCTCCCTTAACAAGCAGGAGGCAGGAATTACTGGCAAAACCTCATTCACAGTCAGCAAGGTTTTTTCAAACAATTTTTCAAAGGACTATTTCTCAACACACTTTTTCTCGTTTGGCAAGCTGCCATGTAAATTTGCAGTACAAGGCAAAACTTGGAACAGAGTCTCTCAGAGTCATGGAATGAACAAATTGTTTCCTGCAAAAGCCCACTCCCTGTTTTTTCCTCTTTTATTTCCTATGGGGGGGGGGCAATTATTTCCAAGATGTGGCCTTACTCCCAAGTCGACCATGCTTTCTTAATTGTTCTTGTCTTGTCTGGCAGCTCTGTGCATGCACATACTAGGAATGGGCTCCAGCTGCTCCTCTGCCTCGCTGCTGTCTATCTCCCTCTCTGCCTCCGATGCAGAGCCCTTGTCCAAGCTTTCCCCAGCCCCCAGGATTGTCCCAAGTTCCTCCCCAACCTCCTCACTTTCAGACTCTGCTGCCAGCTCTGCTGGCAGGCCACAATAGTCTGGACAAGCTTAGCTTGGGCCCAGTCTGCTGGCTGCTGACTGGCTAGTTCAAATGAGCAGCTTCAGGGATTGAGGTGTGGCAGTCAATCAGCAAGGGCCTTGCAGTTCAGCCCGATGAGACAAAGGAAGCAACCTCCCCTTTGATTGGCTGCTGTTGCTGCTACCTCAAGCAGGAGGCTGCTATGGCCCAGTCCAGGCCTAGGCCTGCTGGCCAAATGCCCCAGCCGAAGTCTTTTGCTCAGAAGCTGGTGAAAATGTTTTTGTTAGCTTTCACGTTCTTACAGCTTCACCATCATCTGAATAGAACACTTTGACTTCTCTGAAAGTGGGTCAGCCTCTTTTGGACCTCTGGAAAAGTAAGATCTTCAAAAAGTAAGTAATAAAATAAATGGCATGATTAACATTTCCATTATTTTCAGTGGGAAGTAAAGGTAATTTAAGTTAGCATGAATGTAACCTATTAAGATTATGTTTAAAAATATAAAAGAACTATATGTTAAAAATTTCTCTGATCTGCAACTAAATGTATCATTTTAGCAATTTTTGACATAAGATTGCCAGATTTAAAAATTCTGAGTATTTAAACATTTCACGGAAAAGTCTTTTTATAATGCTACTATCAAGCATTGTACATTAGGCTTGTCAAATTTTTTGTTTCTGATCAGATTGCATTTCACAATGCTTCAAGTGTATAAAGGCTTATTTAGTTATATTAACAGAATAGATACCAGTAAAAATTATACATTTACAGCAAAAAAAAAAGTAAGTAATCCATGGGAAATGGCGTGGGGAGGAGTAAGTGGAATCTGAGATGCTAGCAAAGCAGGGCCAGTCTGTGGAGACCCAGGGGAGCAGGATGGGGTGGGTGAAACAATTGTGGGGACTCCAGGGGAGCATGAGGTATCTCAGTGGATTGGGAGAGGCCTTGGATGGTCTGCTCCAGCACTAGCTGGAGCACATGCTGTTCCCCAGCCTGAGATACCTTGTGTGAATTTAAAGACCTGCACATTCGATGGTGAAAGCAGGGAGTGATTACGTTCATTTAACGTGATTCAATCAAATGAATCCCCAGGTTACAAATCTAATTGGCAGGCTCTATTACATTTGTAACTGGAGGATTACTTGTATAATGAGAGTGAGGGAGGTCTCAGGGAAGTCCTGCCTTAGCACCACATGAGTCCTGTGTCATGCCCACCCAGTTACATGCCCACCCAGCCACACCTACCCAGCCGGTCATTAGGGCAGAGAACTGGTTGTTAAATTATTTGAATCCAACCACTGGTTATATACAAGCCATTGTGGCACAGTGGTTAGGGTGCAGTACTGCAGGCTACTTCTGCTGACCTGGCTGCCTGCAATTTGGCAGTTCAAATCTCACCAGGCTCAAGGTTGACTCAGCCCTCCATCCTTCCGAGATGGGTAAACTGAGGACCCAAATTGTTGGGGGCAACATGCTGCCTCTAAACTGCTTAGAGAGAGCTGTAAAGCACTGTGAAGCAGTATATAAGTCCAAGTGCTATTGCTATATATGAATATGGAATGGGAATGAACATTAAAATGAAAACAGGTCTAATAAATGTTCTTTTATATATTTATTAGAACAGAAGTAAAATCCCTGGCTAGTTTTGATCATGAGGGCCCAATAAATGAGGACATAGGGTTTTTTATTATTGTAAGCTCCTAGAGTTACCCAGATAAAATAGGCAGACAATAAATTTTATAAATAAATATATTTATAAAACTAATAGACCAGACCCCTTCCCTATTGAGTTTAAGTACACACACATTCACATATTATACCTATTTATTCCTTATCTATTTATTTATACTATAGGGGATTAGGCATTTTGTCAAGCTGCCTCTGATTATATCTAGGAAAGAATACACCTTGACTTCATTTGCAAACAAAGAAAAGTACTTTTACTAGATACATCTTGATTGCAGCAGTATAAAGTTGAATCTGAGACAAAATATGGCTAACATTCCAAACCCCCGCTGTTACTCCCTCCTCTTCCCAAGAGGTCATCAGGTCTGGTCCAATGCCAGCTCCTTCTCGGGGCCCCGTGGTAATCTTCTTCCGCAGGTCTCTTGCTGTCAATCAAATCAGGAATGCAATGTCCGTTGAGAGTTCGCGCTCAAACATTCCTGTTGAATTCAAAGCATTAATCTCCCCTCCCCCCTTAATTATGTCAGACCGACACTCTTAAAGGGCCCTCTCTCCTTACCCTGAATCCAAGAGCTATTTACATTACAAATAAAACCCCATGCTATCTAACAACTGAATATAAAGAGTACAAAAGATGTGAAGATTGGAGTGGAGGCTGACACATTTATTTATTTATTTATTTAGCAGTATTGAATGAGAATAAAAAGAGTTGAGACATATTTTGCCCCTTAAAATCATCTAAAGCCAAAAAAGGTTCCACTGCTCATTCAGGTAATAGCACGACTCTACCAGCCACATGAGTTGAGTCCTACAGTCAAAACAGCTTAAGTAAACGTGCATGTTTATTTAACATTACTGACTTAAATTTGGTGAATATAGGTTGATGAGAGGTACACCACCTGACTATAAAAAAAATTCTCTATGGTAAATGCTGCTCAAATCTGACTTCTTCCACAATAAGAGATAAAAACACTAAGATCTACCATTAAGCATGACAAATTTTATTCCAGATGTGGTTTGTGCTCATTGTTTTTAGTAACCCAATTATAGTTGGTTAAACAGATGTGCCCAGATCAGATAGCTTTTCACTGGATAGTCATAAACTTTTCAGACACAGAAAAGCACCTTTGTTCTATCTTGAATACTTAGTTTTGCATATAATACATAATATGATGCCTGTATGATGTTCTAGCACCTCATGTGGCAGATGAGTGAAGTGTTTTCAGTAGCCCAATCCCTCAGGATAAAGCTCAGTAAAGATAATGCTCACCTGCTCCTTTGCTTGTTTAACAAAACTCAAGACTTTCTCCAGGTGTGCTTTGTTGATAAGTGCTCCCATCCTTGTATCTTGCAACAGGGGGTCACCAATTTTGATGTTCTGAGTCTGTTTCACAACTTCTTTGATGAAGGCTTCCAGGACTGCTCGTTGTACAAATACCCGGGTACCATTGCAGCAAACCTGAGGCACAGAGACAGGCTTAAGAAAGGGCCCATTTTCAGAATTGACAGGCTCAGAACTAACCTATAACTACCAACTTACAGATAGTTCTCCACTTATGACCACCATTGGATCCAGAATCTCAGTCACTGAGTAAAGTTTTTAAGTGACCCACACAGATTGTTAAACAGAATGCCAGGGAGAAGGCCTGGGCCATACAGGTGTGGTGGGGCAGGGAGAAGGCACAGGTCTTCCACCACACTCAGGCCCTACCCCTGCCCCTGCCCCACCAGGGAGAATACCCACAAAAACAATGGCGTTTGCTATAGTTTTCACTAGATCTGAGGCCTGTTTCTCCAGTGGGCTGAGACTTTTCATTTCTTAGAGGGGGAATCCTTTAGCATTCTGGAAGAACAGATCTCAAATCTAGTGAAAATGCTAGCAAATACCACTGTAAGGCTCAGAATGCTGGTGTTCACTAATGTTTTTGCCTCTGAAGATGTGGGGTGGGGTGGGGTGGGAATGCTGGCATTTGAAATCTGGTAAAATTCTCACTGTACAGAGGAGAAATCCCTCAGCATGCTGGAGGAACAGGCCTCAAATCCAACATTCCCTCCACTTGCAATCTTCCCTGACGGCTTCTCCAATGTTTTTCTGGGGAAGCTGCCAAAGAAGATTTCAAATAGTGATCATAGGATACTTCACAATTGGTCATAAATGTGAACAAATTGCCAAGCACTTGAAATACGGTCATATGATGCCAGCAGTTGTGATGCAACATTTTACAATGGTCAAGTGCATACAATGGTCAGAAGTACAAAGCACCCATTCAAAATTTGTCATGCTTGCAAACAATCATTAAATAACCGATTATAAATTGAGGATTATCTGTACTGACCATTTCTGCATTGATTTAATATCTCTTTGGAACAGCAATCAGTAATAAATATCAGTAAGTCAAATCAAATCAAATAATTATACATAAAGTCTGTGAGGAGTGAATAGAGAAGCAGAGCCTCTTCTTGAACAACAAACATTACAAGATAATACCAGTCCTGAAAAGCAATGAACACTGAAAAATTTGGATCTTAGAACACAGCACAAGTTTAGGCATTTCTCCTCACCCAGAATGAAATAAGGAAAAGGTTTGTGGAATGGTAAGGCGCCAATTTTTTTCTTAGAGATTCTGATAAACATTTCTGCATTACAATATTTTACAAGATATAGCAGATTTCTTCTCCAGGTATGGAACTTAACTGGACTTCTTAAAATGATGTAGTCAGATCCACAGCTTCTTCCCTGTTAGATAAAAAAATGCATACCTCACCCTGGGTAAGGAAATTAGCCATGAGGGCTCCTTTCACAGCATTATCCAATACACAGTCAGAGAAGATAATGAGGGGAGACTTTCCTCCTAACTCTAAAGTAACAGGTTTGATCCCTTTGGCTGCAATTTCCATAATCTATTGGGGAAAAAAAACAGAACAAGATGTAGCAGCTAACACAGGCAATTATATTATCTTTCTTGGTAAGTGCAGAGCCTCAACTAGAATTTATTGAATAAAGATTCACCTCAAATACAAAATTACTGCTCTTTTTCAGTGAATTAATCAGGACATAGGTAGTGCCTGGTGAACATTTCCAAGCAGTTATCTCACATAAACAGTGGTGGGATTCAGCCAGTTCGCATCACTTCGGGAGAACCGGTTGTTAATTTTCTGAGCAGTTTGGCGAACTGGTTGTTGGAAGAAACCATTAGGGCAGAGAACCGGTTGTTAAATTATTTGAATCCCACCACTGCACATAAATATGCTATTTTTGCTATAAACACCCAAAGCTATGCTATTAAAGTAGAAATGGGCCTTTATTCAAGCTTTTTTGATATGAATATTAAGAATGTTTTTTCTTCTAATTATAATGAATATGTTTTATTTGAACTGTATTTTTATTGCTATTTTGACTATAAAATGCTGCCAGATGCTTCAGCACAGAAAAAATAACTTATAAATACATTGAGTAAGAATTACTGGATAATTTTTTACAGGGATGAAATGTAAAATTTGTTACTACTGCTTCTGTGGGCATGGCTTGGGGGGTGGGTGGGTAATGTGACTGGGTGGGCGTGGCCAACTTTTTTTTTAACTTTTAAAAGCATTTTTTAAAAATGCTTTTAAAAGCCTCTGATGATCAGGCAACTCAGCTGGGATCGCCAGAGGAGCCTTTTTAAAACATTTTTTCTAAAACCTCTTCAGCTGAAGAAGTTGTAGAAAAAATGCTTTTAAAGGGTTCTGACGATCCAGCTGACTTGCCAGATCACCAGAACCCTTTAAAAGCATTTTTTCTAAAACATCTTCGGCCAAACAGGTTGAGAAAAAATGCTTTTAAAAGGTTCAGATGATCCCAGCTTCATCAGAAGCTTTTTTTTTTACTTTTAAAAGCATTTTTTCACCGAAGAAAAAATGCTTTTAAAAGTAAAAAAAAAACAACCTCTGATGATCACGCGGCTCAGCTGGGCATGTGGGGGAGGGCAGGGATTTTTGCTACCGGTTCTCCGAACTCCCCACCGCCATTGCTACCGGATCTGGCAATCCAGGAGCATTTCACCACTGATTTTTTTACCAACATGCAATTCAAAAGTAGAATCTGGAATAAGAAGTGATCTTCACATTTCCAAAGAAGACCTTGTAATTTCAATGGAATACATGTAGACCTGGCAACTGGCAAATATGTAAACTGCAGAATGAACAGGTCTACCAGCCTTTCAAACGGGCAAAGCAACTCTTCTAACTGAACTTTGCATAGTTGCATGTGTGTCAATAAATTGCCAAGTCATGGGAGAAGGGACAAATTGCATCAGGACTGCTTCAGAAATCAAACATTTTTAAAAACTTTATTATTCAATAGTGACAGCACTTTATATGTATGTATGTATGTATGTATGTATGTATGTATGTATGTATGTATATATACATACCTTAATACCTGTGGGCACACTCCCCGTGAATGAGACTTTGGCCACATCTGGGTGCTGGCACAGGAATTGGCCTGTGGCAGCTCCACCCTGCACCACATTGAAAAGTCCCTTAGGGACACCAGCCTTATTGTAGATCTCTGCCAGTAGCACAATAGAGATGGGGGTGAAGGGAGAAGGCTTGAAGACCATGGCATTACCTGGGTAGTCCAATTCACAAAAATAAGAATGGAGACACATTTTCTGTCTAAAAAAGATCTACATCTACAATAAAATGAAAGAGCAATACTGAAGAAAAAATGTTTCAGTCCAGCTAAGACAAAGTCATACAGACTTTCATTATATCCATCCCACATATGTTTTGAAGCTAAATCAATGCCCTATCACCCAAAACCATTGGTCATACAGAACTTTCAACCAGCCATTATCCAAAATTAGGTACGCACGCCCCTTATTTCCTCTATACCAACCACTACAGAACTTAAATGCAAACTGATAAATGCAAGAAGCATTGTAAACAAAATGCCTGAATTTCTCCTCTTGTTAAATACTGGTACATGCGACATTATATTTGTATGCGAAACATAGCTGAACTCATCCCTCCCAGACTCCATCATTTCAGACAGAGAATATCATGTTTTCCGGTCCGATCGCGAAACCCGCAGAGGAGGTGGAGTGGCTATCTTTTACAAAAAGTCACTGAATTTAAAAAATATTCAAGTTGCACATAAACTTGCTCTTCCAGAAACTATTGTCTGTGAACTGTCCCTTAACATCACACTTTGCTTCTTGCTATGCTACAGAGCCCCCGACTACGACATCGCACATGCGAACATGTTAACCACACTACTAACATGGGCTGTCTCTTGCCATTATCCTCTCATCTTCTTGGGAGACCTCAACCTACCTCTTATTAATTGGATAACAAACGAATGTACATCTGAACCCATCCATACTACCCTTTACAATGCTGTTACAAATCTAGGACTTGATCAACTAGTAACTAACAATACAAGACTCAACAACTGCCTTGACCTCATCTTCTGCAACAACTCAAACTTAATTTATGGACTACAAATAAAAGAACCCTTTTCCAACAGTGACCACAGCATGATAGACTTTTGTCTCAGTACACACCCTTACAATAATCTCCATAATAATGGTATACCAAATTACAATTTCAAAAAAGCCAACTATGATCTTATAGACACCTATTTCTCATCTCTTGACTGGCAAACTCTATTCTCTAACTGTACCACTGCTGAAGACCACTATAGCGTTTTCCTACTTGAAGTCAACCACACCACAAACCACCACTAAAATCAGGAAAAACAAATTACCCATTTCAATAAAAAAGCTCCAATCCAAAAAAAATTCCCCTCTGGCAAAAAAACAAAACTGGCTATGTAGCCAACTTTAAAAACCGCTACAAAAATATATGCCACCAAAGAAAGACTGAATGCACCAATTACTACATCAAACAAGAAGAAGACCTTCTGCACACAAAATCCAATTGCACTTTCTATAATTTTGTAAACAACAAACTTAAAGACTCGAGATCCATCCCACCCCTAAAAAGACCGAACGGTAAAGAATGTAATGATGAAACAGTTAAAGCAAACCTCTTTAACACATTCTTCGGCTCAGTCTTTGTTAACAGTAATGGCTCATACCCAAAATTCCCCAGTCGTACCAACAATGATTACAGTGATCTAACACAAATAGATTTCACAGAAGATAATGTTGAAAAAGCCCTTCGCAGACTGAAACCATCTCTATCTATTGGACCTGATGGTCTATGTGCATTCTTCATAAAAAAGCTTTTCACTATTATAGCAAAACCCCTAAGCATAATCTTTGAAAACTCTTTAAGGACCAGCTCCCTTCCCAAACTATGGTCACTAGCCACGGTCATCCCTATCTTCAAAAAAGGAGACCCCAGCCTAGTTGAAAATTACAATTTCTTTATGCTACATCACCTGCAAAGTAATGGAATCAATCATCAACAAATCCATCACCCTCCACCTTGAAACAAACAACCTACTCTCTAATAAACAATTTGGTTTTCAGAAAAAAATTATCCTGTCATTTACAACTTCTTCACTGCAAAAATATATGGACTACAAATCTTGACCAGGGCAATGAAATAGATGCAATTTACATAGACTTCTGTAAAGCTTTTGACTCAGTGGTACATGACAAACTTCTTTTAAAACTTAAATCCTACGGCATCTCCGGATCCTCCATAATTGGATAACAGCATTCCTGTCAAACAGACAACAAGTGGACAAAATAGGCAGTGCCCTATCAAATCCCGCTCCTGTCAATAGCGCCCAAGTCCCCCAAGGCAGCGTTCTAGGACCAACACTCTTCATATTATACATTAACGACCTCTGTGACCATATTATAAGTAATTGTGTTCTCTTTACCGATGATGTTAAACTATTTAATACTACCAACAATGCGGCTACCCTTCAAAAAGACCTTTACTTTGTGTCAGAATGGTCAAAAATTTGGCAACTCCAAATCTCAACCAACAAATGTTCTGTCTTACACGTTGGGAAAAAAATCAGAACACTAAAATACAAGCTTGATGGACATTACCTTGTAGATGACCCTCACCCCATCAAAGACCTTGGAGTTTTCATATCAAACGACCTAAGTGCCAAAGCCCACTGCAACTACATCGCCAAAAAGACTTTAAGAGTTGTAAACTTACTCTTGCGTAGCTTCTTCTCCAGAAAGATTACACTACTAACCAGAGCATACAAAACATTTGCTAGACCAATTCTCGAATACAGCTCGCCTGTCTGGAACCCACACCTCATTTTGGACATTAATACAATTGAGCGTGTCCAGAAATATTTTACAAGAAGAGTTCTCCACTCCTCTGATCACAACAAAATACCTTATGCCACCAGACTTGAAATCCTGGGCTTAGAAAATTTAGAACTCTGCCGTCTTCGGCATGACCTGAGTATAACTCATAAAATCATCTGCTACAATGTCCTTCCTGTCAAAGATTGCTTCAGCTTCAATCGCAACAATACACGAGCACACAATAGATTTAAACTTAATGTGAACCGCTCCAATCTTGATTGTAGAAAATATGATTTCAGTAACAGAGTTGTTAACGCCTGGAATGTAATACCTGACTCTGTGGTCTCTTCCCAAAATCCCCAAAGCTTTAACCAAAGACTATCTACTATTGACCTCACCCCATTCCTAAGAGGTCTGTAAGGGGCGTGCATAAGAGCACCAGCGTGCCTACCGTTCCTGTCCTAATGTTCCCCTGGACTGTATCCAATTTGTATGGTTATTTCATGCTTATACTTATATATACTGTTGTGTTTGACAAAATAAATAAATAAATAAAATAAAAAAAGAAATATCTATAAAGTGGCCTCTTCTACTATCATTTAAGTGTTATTATTAAGTTCTAATAACAGTCCACTGGAACCTTTTTTCCCCATTTTCACATCTCAAATGGTAACAATGAACTCCTAGAAAGGCAATCGCTGACTACTAGTTTCTTTGAATGAAACTCATTCATTTATAAAAGTTAATTTATTTTACCACAGGCCAAAGCAGGGGCTGATTTCCAGCAGGCAATCTGAAAAGGGTAGTTCCAAGCCCCTATCCCTACACAGACTCCAAGAGGTTCTCTTCTAGTATAAGCAAAGGATCCCTCAGGGAGCTGGACATGTTGACCTAAACAGAAGAGACAAAGAGATCTGGGTATAAGAAATATAAACCAATTCTCAAAAATAAGAAGTAGAGTAATTAAAAAGGCTTTATGTCCAGAAAAGTAGTAGAGGAAGGATGGAACATAACCTACTGAACTTCTATTCTAATTGTTGAAGAACAGGCTTTTCACTCCTATAATAAATACAGAAACTGAATGCTCCGGAAAACTTAGACAGTGCAACCAGTCCTTTTTAATTCATTAACCTGCATGGAATTCTAGCAAATCTATTCTAGAATTCTAGCAAATCATCAAATAAAATCATCAAAGTTGGCAGAAGCATTTTTACTTTACTTTTTTCTTCAAAAGTCATTCCTTGTAGTAGACATGTGCTACATATTAACTTCCCCAATGAGAAGACGGAGAAGACGCCTAGAGAGTGCCTGGAGATCCAGCTGTTCCAAAGCTGACCGGACACTAGTTAGGTCTTATAGTAGGACCTACCTAGTGGCATTGAGGGAAGCGAAGCGTTTTTACGTTTCCTCCCTCATTGCATCGGCAGATAACCGCCCGGCCGCTCTGTTTCGGGTGACCCACTCTCTCCTTCAACAGGAAGTGCAGGAGGACCCCTTACAGGGCTGCGCCGAGGAGTTTAGTGGTTATCTATACAATAAAATCGTTCAGCTTCGGGATGGGTTGGATCAAAATTGGGTAGATCCAGGTGAGAGGTCGGAGACTCGTCTAGTTGAGACTGTTTGGGATGGATTTGACCCTGTGACTCCCGAGGACATGGACAGGTTGTTGGGGCGGTTGAATGCCACCACATGTTTACTGGACCCATGCCCCTCCTGGCTGGTGCTGGCCACGCAGGAGGTGACACGAGACTGGCTCCGGGGAATTATCAATGCTTCTTTGTTGGAAGGGGTTTTCCCTGCCACCTTGAAAGAGGCAGTGGTGAGACCCCTCCTCAAGAAGCCTTTCCTGGACCCAGCTGTTTTGGGAAATTATCGTCCGGTCTCCAACCTTCGCTTTGTGGCGAAGGTTGTAGAAAGTGTGGTGGCATGTCAATTACCCCAATACCTGGATGAAACTGTCTATCTAGACCTGTTCCAGTCCGGCTTTCGGCCTGGATACAGTACGGAGACGGCTTTGGTCGCATTGGTTGATGATCTCTGGAGGGCCAGGGCTTATTCCTCTGCCCTGGTCCTATTAGACCTCTCAGCGGCTTTTGATACCATCGACCATGGTATTCTGCTGCACCGGCTGGGGAGTTTGGGAGTGGGAGGCACTGTTTATCGGTGGTTCTCCTCCTATCTCTCTGACCAGTCGCAGACAGTGTTGGCAGGGGGGCAGAGATCGACCCCGAGGCGCCTCACGTGTGGGGTGCCGCAGGGGTCGATTCTCTCGCCTCTCCTGTTCAACATCTATATGAAGCCGCTGGGTGAGATCATCAATGGCTTTGGGGTGAGGTACCAACTGTACCCTGACGACACGCAGCTGTACTTCTCCACCCCAGGCCACCCCAACGAAGCTATCGAAGTACTGTCCCGGTGTCTGGAAGCCGTACGGGTCTGGATGGGGACAAACAGGCTCAAGCTCAATCCCTCCAAGACGGAGTGGCTGTGGATGCCGGCACCCCGGTACAGTCAGCTGCAGCTGCAGCTGACTGTTGGGGGCGAATCATTGGCCCCGGTGGAGAGAGTGCGTAATTTGGGCGTTCTCCTGGATGGGCGGTTGTCTTTTGAAGATCACTTGACCACCGTCTCCAGGAGAGCTTTTTATCAGGTCCGCCAGATTCGCCAGTTGCGCCCCTTCCTTGACCGGGATGCCCTATGCACGGTCACTCATGCTCTTGTTACCTCTCGCTTGGATTACTGCAATGCTCTCTACATGGGGCTCCCCTTGAAGAGCACCCGGAGGCTCCAGTTGGTTCAGAATGCAGCTGCGCGGATGATAGAGGGAGCCGCACGTGGCTCCCATGTAACACCACTCCTGCTCAGGCTGCACTGGCTACCTGTGGTCTTTCGGGTGCACTTCAAGGTTTTGGTTACTACCTTTAAAGCGCTCCATGGCTTAGGGCCAGGGTACTTACGGGACCACCTACTGCTACCAAATGCCTCCCACCGACCCGTACGCTCGCACAGAGAGGGACTTCTCAGGGTGCCGTCCGCCAAGCAATGTCGGCTGGCGGCCCCCAGGGAAGGGCCTTCTCTGTGGGGGCTCCCACCCTCTGGAATGAACTTCCCCCTGGACTTCGTCAATTGCCGGACCTTTGGACCTTCCGCCGCGAGCTGAAGACTTATTTGTTTATTCGCGCAGGACTGGCATAGGAATTTTAAATAGCTTTTAATATTTGATATAAATTTTATGGGTTTTTTATGATTCTAAATGTTTTAATCTGGCCTTATGTCTAATAAGTTTTTTAATCTATTGTTTTATTTGTATATTATTGCTGTTTTATCTTGGCTGTGAACCGCCCTGAGTCCTTCGGGAGAAGGGCGGTATAACAATCCAATAAATAATAATAATAATAATAATAATAATAATAATAATAATAATAATAATAATAATAATAATAATAATGATTGTGGAATGGCAAAAATCTGGATTCTGCACAGCACAGAGAAGGATGGTAACTTTCAAATTTTATTCACTGTCATCACATATACTTTCCATCAGAATTCTACCAAACATTCCCAATATTGTTCCCAATATTCCCAATATTGTTCCCAATATTGCCAATATTGTTCCCAATATTGTTCCCAATATTGTTCCCAATATTGCACAGCTTTTCTAAAAGCACTTGAAAAACATTTTACTTATCATTCACTAAGCAATTACTACTTTAGTACAATTACACTAAGCAATTACTACTACTGTATTTTCATATGTATTGATAATTACAAAGATGATACAATCTTATACCTCTATCATATTAGTTAGCTCTTTTAGCCTTTCCATTCATAGATAAACTACATTTTCACCTTCATGCATGTATGCATCAACTTCACTGCATAAACTCACATTGATTCAACTCATAGTTTTCTGATCATAGTTTTCTGTTAATCATATACATCTCTTCATATTAATTCATAAACAATACAACATATCTTCATTTCATTCATAAATTCAAGCTTTTTACCACAGGTAGGGTTGTAGCTTTCATATAATAAAGAAACTAATTCACCAATTTTAATCCTACCCTATGATAACAACATAACACTATGGAAATTTGGCAAATTTTGGAAAGTGTAACAAGATTCATTTTGAGTAATTTCAAATTATTCTACGCAAATTAAGATGAATAATCTAAAATGCACCATGCTAGTCTCCCATACCCCATTAATCTGGAAGTACTAAAACATTCAAGAAAAATTCTGCTAGTCTACATCAACCACAGCTCAAATAAAGTAATCTTTGCTCTAAGACTTTTCCCTTGGAAGTACCTGATATTAATTCTTAAATATTAAGTACTTATAAAAATTGTATTAATTGGTTTTATTTAAGGAGACATTAGACCAAGGAATAATAAATGAAAAAAGAGACAGAATTAACAAACAGAACATGAAACCACTACCTGCTAAGGAACCAGCTAGACCAGCATAATACTGCAGGCACTGCCAAGATATATCAATGTCTATGAGAGCTTCAAAGATGGATTTCCCATTGTTGATTGTTTCTATGGTGGCAATCTCTTCTCTTCTTTCCTGGAATCCAATACATAGCACATAACATGCTAAGCAGTAGCAATACGTTTTCTATTTTTTATGCATCTATTAAAATGTTTTAAACATCTAGTAACTTGAGCTCTCTGGACAGTTTACAATATAGTATACTACAAAAAGTACAATTTGAATCAAAACATATATAATAAAATTAAAAAGAATAAATCCTAAACAGCCTTTTTATATATTGCGCTTCAAAAGAAAATTCTAAAAAAAGCTGAGCAATAGGCGATATGTGATTTACAACTGCATGCATTTTACAAGTGAAACAGAATACAAATATAATTCATATTGTCACATTTGGAAACTGATCTTCTGGATCAAGGTGAATAATTCTTTTTCAATGGATCTTGAAACATGAAAATAGCTTGTACAAAAAGCACCGGCAAAATTACAGAAAAGCCTATGCATATGCAATTAAATATATTAGTGTGCTATAACCAAATATCAGGAGTAGACCAGCTGCAGGCTTCATGAGATATTTCCCTAGCACTGCTGAAATTTAACGGAACAGTTTTCAGTCAACATGGCAAAATAGGGATAGGGAGAGGAAACCTCTGGAGATCCTTTCTCTGTACAAACCTCTTAAACCCAAAAATTTTTTCATTAATATCACCCAGACATTGGAAAGCTTCTTACAGCTTGAATCTGATCAGGAGACAGTTATAATTCCTGACTCAAAATTTGCCCATCCTTGCAGTATGCCATGAAGGAGCATGTCCTGTGCATTCCAGACCAGGTTTCTAGCATCTAGTCCAAATAAAGACACACTAATTATAGAAACAGGAGTTAATACTTATTGTACTTATTTGGCATTTTAACTTTGCAATTTATTTAAGAATGGAAAAGAAATCTTTCTCAGATAATGAAAATACTTTTCAAATGTAGCTAATTAAATGTTTTAGTATGCCTAATATTTAAGGATCTGGTGTAAGGTCCTTCCTCTCCCTCCTATTCAAGAAAGCATGGACTCTCGAAACTTTAGCATTTCAAAAAGAAACTTTTATTGAAAGGAAGTGAATGCAGAACAAATGCAAAGCAGGGCCTGAGTTCCCCCAGGCAATTCCATTAGGATAAAGTGGTTAGAAACCCGTCCTCTCAGTTTAATTTTGAATGAGCAATCCACAGGTGCAAAGATGTGGATATGGTCGTCCTGAGAAAGAGATAAGGAGTCGTTCCCATGTGTTTCTTCTGTGGTGCTTCCAAACTCAGAGAAAAGAGATGGCTCTCCCCCCTTGTACATCCCCCAAGGTAAATCAAAGCACAGAGCAGAATAGGTGACAGGGTAAAAGTTATAAAGTTCCAAAGACCTATGCAAGGGTCCTTTTTGTAGACTTTAGTTCAGCATTTAATACCATCATTCCAGACATTCTCCTAACTAAGCTAAACCAGCTACAGGTACCGGAACAGGCTTGTAAGTGGATCACAAGCTTCCTAACAAACAGGAAGCAGCAGGTGAAGCTAAGCAAGATCACATCAAATACCTGTACAATTAGCACAGGGGCCCCCCAAGGCTGTGTGCTCTCCCCACTTCTCTTCTCTCTGTATACCAATGACTGCATCTCCAATAATCCATCTGTTAAGCTACTGAAGTTCGCAGATAACACAACAGTGATTGGTCTCATTCAAGACAATGACGAATCCGCATATAGATGAGAGGTCGAACGACTAGCCTTGTGGTGCAACCAAAACAATCTGGAACTGAACACACTCAAAACCGTAGAAATGGTGGTAGACTTTAGGAAAAACCCTTCCATACTTCCATCTCTCACAATACTTGACAACACAGTATCAACAGTAGAAACCTTCAAATTTCTGGGTTCTATCATATCGCAAGATCTCAAATGGACAGCTAACATCAAAAACATCATTAAAAAAGGACAACAAAGAATGTTCTTTCTGCGCCAACTCAGTAAGCTCAAACTGCCCAAGGAGCTGCTGATCCAATTCTACAGAGGAATTATTGAGTCTGTCATTTGCACCTCTATAACTGTCTGGTTCGGTTCTGCAACCCAACAAGAAAAACACAGACTTCAGAGGATAATTAGAACTGCAGAAAAAATAATTGCTACCAACTTGCCTTCCATTGAGGACCTGTATACTGCACGAATCAAGAAGAGGGCCGTGAAAATATTTGCAGATCACTCGCATCCTGGACATAAACTGTTTCAACTCCTACCCTCAAAACGACGCTATAGAGCACTGCACAACAGAACAACTAGACACAAGAACAGTTTTTCCCGAAGGCCATCACTCTGCTAAACAAATAATTCCCTCAACACTGTCAGACTATTTACTGAATCTGCACTACTATTAATCGTTTCATAGTTCCCATCACCAATCTCTTTCCACTTATGACTGTATGACTATAACTTGTTGCTGGCAATCCTTATGATTTATATTGATATATTGATCATCAATTGTGTTGTAAATGTTGTACCTTGATGAACGTATCTTTTCTTTTATGTACACTGAGAGCATATGCACCAAGACAAATTCCTTGTGTGTCCAATCACACTTGGCCAATAAAATTCTATTCTATTCTATTCTATTCTATTCTATTCTATTCTATTCTATTCTATTCTATTCTATTCTATTCTATTCTAAACTAGGGAATTACAGAAAAACAGGATGAGAGCAATTCACAAGTAAAAGAATCCAGGGAGCCCTCCCCCCTTGAATGGCAGTTATCACAATAGGGATCTGATATGCTGCTCCCCTTCAAAAAAATGAGGGGATTACCTGTAAGAGAGAACAGAAAGATGAACATCATAGAGAGTTAGTTTGGTTTGTTAGAATACTGTTGTGTCTGCGCCCACCCCCCCGAGCCGGGCCCCCTGCCAATAAGTGACTTGGAAAGTGAGGGGGAAGGGCCATCAGGGCTTACCTTCGGAGCACTGGCTTCCCTGGTTCAGCTCCAGGAGCCAGAGGCAGGCCAGGTGGAGGAGATAACGAGGCCTCCGTCCCCTGATTCTTCCCCCCAGGCCACGCCCCCAGACCCAACAGAAGCAGGGGTGGGGCAGGCCTAGGAAGTGCTGTCATGGAGCCACATCCTACAGGATATAAAAGCAGCAAGGGCTGCTATGCCTCTTCATAGCAGGCAAATCAACTGCTTGACTAGAGCTGAAGTACTGTTTATTGACTCATCAGCATCAAGGGAGATAACAGAGACACTTGGCAGACGCTCACTAGTTTGCTGCCAGTGCCGGCTAATTAAGTCATCACTCGGACTGAGGCGAGGGGGACAGAACAGATACTTTGAGTAAAACATTTTCAGCAATGCAGGGGCCCTAACATGTTTCTTAGCTACCCACTCATTTTGTGAGGGAGATAAATGTCTCCAGGAGGCTAGGTATTGAGTTGAACCCTGGTGAATGCAGGAGTCAAGGATCTTTTGATTTCAAAGTGTTGTTCCCCTTTGACCATAACAGGGATCAGATGAGCGTTTTGGGGGGTCTTAAAGGGGATGTAATATCGGGTTTCAATAGGCTGCAGTGAAAAACTGAGTGGACCAGTCTAGGTGTCCTGGGGAGTAGTAATTCTGCTGTTACTGGGTTGATGATTCTAGTGACTGGAAAAGGCCCTATGGATTTGGGTCCCAATTTCTTTGAGGGTTGTAAGGATTGTAGGAATTTTGTGGACAGGTAAACCTTATCGTTTATTTTAAATGGGTTTGGTTCTGTCTTTCTTTTGTCAGATTGGGCTTTAAAAGCGGTTCTAGCCTCTTCAGGGCTAGTCTCACTACTGGCCAGGTGTTTGGTGGTTGTTGTTGTTTTATATATATATATATATATTATATATTATAAACAAACAAACTTTTAATACAGCAGTCATTCCTTCCGTGTGACATCTCAGTGTTTTCTTCATGGCTCCATCTTTTTGTTGTTTCTTCTTTCTTCATTTCAATTTAATCTATTACAATTTTTTACAAGTACAATATTTTAATTATACTATTTTCTTACATAACTATCAATTGCTTATCTATATCTTTTTTCTAACCAATGGTAAAATTTATATCATATCTTAAAATATTCTGAATCCTCTCTTTGATCATGAAAGTTAATCTATTCCTTTCTGTACAATCTAATTTTTGTTTTAATAACTTCTCCTTCCAGGGGTATTTGCTCTGTTTTCCAGTTTTGTGCAAAAACAATTCGTGCTGCTGTTATCACATGTATAATCAAATATATTTTCTTTGCTGGTTTTCTCTGAAAGGATACCCAATAAGAACAGCTCCAGTTTTAAATCAATGTGTTGTTGGGTCATTTCTTCTAACCATACCTTTATTTTATTCCAATAATTTTTAGCTTCTGAGCATGTCCACCACATATGATAATAAGATCCTGGTAACTGGTGACATTTCCAACATTTAGCTGATTTATCTTTAAACATTTTTGCCAGTTTTTCAGGAGGCACATGCCATCTGTAAAACATTTTATATTGATTTTCTTTACATGCAGTGAACATTATTAATTTGTAGTTCCTCCCCCATAGCTGTTGCCATTTATCTAGATCTATTGAGTATCTGAAATTTTTGGCCCATGCTATCATTGTTTTCCTTTACTTGTTCATCTTCTAACTCAATACCTGTCAGCCTCCACTTTATTTTAAGTGTATTTCACCCACTGGACTGTTTTACTGTTTTATTACTTCCTTAAAGGTTTTCTTCTTACTGAATGTCTTACATGATTTATGGGGGAGTGGGGAGGTTTGTACTGTTACCAGCGTTCGGCTGTCATTACAGGTGTAGGAGGAGATAGTCTTTCAAACAGACATTTGAACTGATTTGGCATGTGAATGTAACGGGAGTTGCTTGCTTCGCATTCCATCCAGAAGACTGACAGAAGGAGAATATCGGAAGTGAAACTACACGTGGCCAAGGAGGAAGACGACATTGGTTTATGACTGTTTGAACTCTGGTGGGAGGAGGGGTCAGGACAGGATATAACGTCTGTGTTTATAGTATACTTTCAGTTTTGGCTTAGTTTTCTTTGCAATCTGACATGTTTAGTAAAAATTACCAATCTCTTCAAACTGATGGAGTTGGGTCTTTATTTTCTTAAACATTGATCGGAGGCAAGCTGACATTAAGCCAGAACTCAAAAAAATCAATCATCCTGGATCATAACCTAGGGGACTGAAAACTTTTTTTTTAAATGATGTCGGAGCATGAATGCAGAGCTGATAATGAGGAACTGCCAGAGACATCAATCGCCTCACAGCTGGCAGACATCTCATCCCATGAATTTTCCAAAGGAGCTGATAAGAAATCTTTTCTGGGGAAAAAGCCAACCCCAGATGATTAGCCGGAGGAGATGGGAGCAGGCTTGGCAGTCACATCGTGCCCTTCCAAGTATTCAGGATTTTCTGCAGAGTGGCTGGAGAAACTACAAATAGAGGAGAGACAGGAGAAGGCCAAACTGGATTTTGGAAAACTTCCTGACCCGGGGGAGCTGCAATCCAGAGTTGCAAGACGTAAGCAGGAAAAGAAACTCTCAGATTGGCAACGTGAACAGTTAATTAAGGATGAGTTACAAATCGCAGAAGCTGTCAGACTGTATCATGAGGTGATAGAGTGACAGGCAGACCGTGAAAGGTATGAGGTCCCCACCCAGAATCCCTGGAGGAAGGGGGAAGAAGTGGAAAGAGAATTTTTGACAGCCATCGGGGAAGCGGCATACAGCGGAGAAATTCTGGAGGAACGAGAGCCTGAGCTGCGTTCTCCAGAGGCTGCAGATTTTGATAAGAGGCCGAGGGACCCCTGCTGGACAAATGTTGCCTCGCAGAAGGAAAAAACCTAAAATTCCCTCAATTCCCGGGAAGTTTGATGGGGACCCTAAGGAATTGGGGTTATTCCAGGCTACTGTGGACAGCCACATGCAGGAGTGGGGTGAAGATTATCTGTCAGAAGCCTCTAAAGTGAGAAGTGTGACCCAAGTTTTGAGTGGAAGGGCGGCTTCTTGGTGCATATCCTTGTACCAAGAGAATTCCCCTCTCCTGAGGAACTACCACCATTTTATGGCAGCTCTGAGAATGAGATTTGAGGACCCCTTGGCAGAGCGGAAGGCCAAGATCCGCATGAGGTCCATCTGACAAGGGAGACCAGTGGCTGACTACAACCAAGAGTTCAGCAATCTGGTGCCTCTCATGAGAGGGTGGTTGAAAGTGCCTCTATTGGACATAAATAAAGATGGCTTAAATGGGGATTTATATAAGTTGTGCAGAGCCCGAGTGTCCCCGACTACCCTGCATGGCTGGTACACCCTGGCAGCAGAAATGGAGATTGATCTAGCCAAGGACTGCCTGCGAAGTGATCGCGCTTGGAAGCAGACCCCAACTCAGTTCCAGAGAGGACCAAGGATTTTGCCACAGCAGAAGGTGGGAAGAAGAAAACCACAGGCTGTTTCAGATGTGAAAAGGAAGGCCACAGAGCGGCTGATTGTTGCCCAAAGCTGACACCAAAGCTGACCCCTAGTGGCAGAAAAGCAACAGTGCAGGCGGAAACTAAAACGCAAGAGGTCACAAAGAGGGGAGCGAATGTCATCAAGAATGCTCCTCCCATCGAGGAGGAACTAGGAACTCCTTCCGATTCAGATGACAGCGAGCCATCTTTGGAATCAGACGAGGATCTCCTGGTGAGTTGGAAAGGTGGCCCCCTTACCATTCCAGTGAAACTGTGCGTCCCATCCCCAGGAATGCAGGGGGAAATGCTAGCCCTCTTAGACTCTGGGTGTACCCGATGTATCATCAGCCCCGAGGTGGTGGTGAAAATGGAACTAAAGCTAAAAACGTTGAGCAGGCCCATAGCATTTTGCCAGCTAGATGGGTTGGTGGCGGAGGGAGGCCCAGCCCACTTTGTGACAGAACCCATAGAGCTGACCATAGGAGACCACCGAGAAATCATAAACTTTATTGTGGCCCCAGGGATGGACCAGCCATTTGTACTGGGTCTCTCGTGGCTCTGGAAATGGAACCCGAAAATAAACTGGAGAACGGGGGTGTTGCAACTCCGCACAAGGGCGCAAAAGAAGGAGAAGATAACTTTAAAACCCCCTGACCCCGAACCCGCTGAGATACTGGGATCGAAGTTTGAAAGGCTGGAGGGGGAGGAAAAAATTCCTAAAGAGTACTGGGACCTACGAGAAATGTTTAGTGAAAAGGCCTCTGACATGCTACCTCCCCATAGGCCTACAGACTGTGCTATAGAGTGAAATTCCCGAAACCAAAATCATACCCCATGACCTTGTTCTGTTTCCCCGTCCCAATACTCCCAACAAAAAGTCAGTCAAAGGCCTTCTTCAAGTTTATTTACACTTAGCTGGATTCCTTCTGGCACAGAGATGTTCTGGCCACGTCTCCCCACGCGCCTGCCAAAATCTCTTAAGATAACTAGAAAATTATAGATAAAGCAAGAGTCACTCACGAACAGATTCTTCCATCCATGAAACAGTTTGCCCGCGCAAATTCACTTCTTTGTCCAACACAAAAAGCCAAGAAGCTCCGCCTCCTGCTTTATCCCCTGTGGGTGTCACTCCATGACTCATCATTCCCTGAGCCTGTCCCAAAGCTTCCTCTGCTGTGTGCGCCGGTCACATCTGCGCAGTCTCACATCGAGCCAAGATTGTTCTTGGGGTGTTGCCAAATCAGAAGAAGGCCTGGGGGAATCAGGCCTTACCAGCCCCTCCTCCTCCTCCTGGGTCGGTGCCAGGGAGGGAGAGGGCCCAGGGGAAGCAGGCTTTGCCAGCTCCTCCTCCTCACTCTCTGAATCCTCCTCCTCCAGGAGTCCGAGTCCAGGAACCTGGGTCACAACAGACCCAGAAAGAATTGGGAGAATTGCGAAACTTTATAGATAAAAATTTGGAGCGAGGATTTATTCAACCGGCCAGGCCTCGGGTTGCAGCGCCAGTCATGTTCCGGGAAAAGAAAGATGGCACTTTTCGCTTAATAGTGGACTATAGAAAGTTAAATTGTGTGTGCGCGAAAAATGTATACCCCATGCCTCTTATGAAGGATATGCTTGCCCATTTAGCCAAAGGAAAATTCTTCACCAAACTGGACTTACATGAAGCGTATTACAGAGTGCGCATAAAAGAAGGGGATGAATGGAAAAGGGCGTTCAATTGCTCCCTTGGTTGCTTCCAATTCAGAGTTCTTCCTTTTGGATTGCAAGGGGCCCCTGCAGTTTTCATGCGACTAATAAATGAAGTGCTCCATGAACATTTGTTTAAAGGGGTTCTTGTTTATCTTGCTGACATACTTATCTACACAGAGATCATGGAGGAGCATGTGAAGCTAGTAAGAGCAGTACTCAAAAAATTACTGGCCGCTGAGCTTTATGCAAAATTGTCTAAATGTGAATTTCATCAAACAAAAATCGATTACCTGGGATACCACATTTCCCCTGAGGGCTTGGAGATGGATCCTGCAAAAGTCCAGGCAGTACTAGAGTGGGCACCCCCTCGCACCCGCAAACAGTTACAAAGTTTCCTGGGTTTTGCTAACTTCTATCGCCAGTTCATTCCCTCATTTTCTGACATTGCCCTGCCAATCACCAATCTCCTCAAAACCAAAGAGAATACTAAGCCCAAACCTTCCTTACCACTGGAGTGGTCAGTGGAGTGTCAGGCCGCTTTTGAAAAGTTGAAGCGATTGTTTGCCACCGAGCCGGTCCTCAAGCACCCTGACATGGAGTCCCCATTCGTGGTTCAAGCAGATGCTAGTGATGTGACAGTCGGAGCGGTTTTACTCCAAAACAATGCGAAAGGTGTGCTTCAACCATGCGCGTACACATCTCGTAAGCTCACTGAAAAAGAGCAAAGATGGGCCTCTGGTGGCTCAACAAGCTAATGCAGCCTGTTATGAACAGCAGCTGCTTGCAATTATTGCAGGTTCAAGTCCCACCAGGCCCAAGGTTGACTCAGCCTTCCATCCTTTATAAGGTAGGTAAAATGAGGACCCAGATTGTTGGGGGCAATAAGTTGACTTTGTATATAATATACAAATGGATGAAGACTATTGCTTAACACAGTGTAAGCCACCCTGAGTCTTCGGAGAAGGGCGGGATATAAATGCAAATAAAAATAAATAAATAAATAAAAATCTGGGAGAAAGAAGCTTTTGCAGTGCATTGGGCTCTCCAAAAATGGAGACAATTCTTGGAGGGGGCCAAACACCCTTTTGAAGTGTGGACTGATCATAAAAACTTAGAGGCCCTGAAAACTCCCAGAAAACTACCGCCAAAGCAAGCTCGATGGGCCCAATACTTTAACTGTTTTAACTTTTCCTTGTGATACATTCCAGGGGGAAAGAACTTCCTGGCTGACGCCCTTTCCCATTTACCTCAGTACAATAGTACGCGCAAGGAAGTGGTGCGCCCTATACTCCCAGTTCAATAACTAGCTGCCCCAGCAATTACCCCTAACCAAGCGCAAACCAATGCATCACTACCGGATGATCTCACCAAGTTGTTGAAGGAAGCCTAAAACAAGGATGACTGGTACTTAGCCCAGTCACAGAAGTGTACTCTTCGCAATGGACTGGCTTGGGTAGGGGCAAAGTTGTACGTCCCTGCATCTCTGAGGGAGGTCATACTTCTACACTGCCATGATGCTAAAATGGCTGGACATTTTGGGTTCGTGAAAACCTTACACCTCCTGAAAAGACAATTTTGGTGGTCAGGGCTTAAAAAGGACATTGAATCTTATATAGCAAGTTGCCCTGTTTGTGCAGCAGCTAAAAGACCACCAGGGAAGCCTCCTGGTTTGCTTCAAACAGTAGCCTGGCCAGGAGCCCCATGGAAAGAAATATCCATGGATTTCATAGTGGAGTTACCCGAAAGTGGAGGCAATACGGGGTAGTTACGGACCTGTTCTCCAAACAAGTGCACTTCGTCCCATGTTCTAAAATACCTTCTTCAAAAACTTTGGCCAAGCTATTTGTGCAACACATCTACAGACTCCATGGAGTTCTGGAACGGATAATCTCAGACCGGGGGGTGCAATTCACTTCTCAATTTTGGAAAGAGTTTTTGTGGCTGATAGGCTCTGCCCAAGCATTAAGCTCCTCCCACCATCCTCAAACTCAGTACTGGAACAATACTGTGAACGCTCAAACTCAGTACTGGAACAATATCTGAGATGTTACATTAATTATCAACAAGATAATTGGGCGGATCTACTACCTTTTGCTGAAGTAGCCTACAATAATTCTGTTCATAGCATAGAATGGGTTCATCCCATTCAAAGTGGCTTCAGGTCAAGAATTTGTCCCCATTTCTGAACTCCCTGAACAAAAACCATCGATTCTATCACTGGCTGAATGGATAGAGCAATTGCAAAGTACATGGAAAATCATATGCAAAGCAATAGACGATGCACATCACGCACACAAAAAACAAGCAGATAGAAAGAGAGCTCCTGAGAAAAAATTCCAAATAGGAGAAAAAGTTTTCTTGTCCACTAAATATTTGCAAACTACACAGAAATCAAAAAAACTTGGACCCAAATATGTGGGACCATTCCCCATTGTGAAAATCATTAATCCAGTGACCGTCCAACTAGAACTGCCAAAAACTTTGAGAAAAGTTCACCCAGTTTTCCACGTTAGCTTGGTCAAACCTGAACACACATCCCCCACTTAGGGCTAATCCTACTAAGCCCCCAGTACCAATCCTCATAGAAGGGGAAGAACATTTTGAAGTTAAGGAAATCCTAGACTCTAGAAAATACAGAAATAAAATCCAATATTTGGTAGCTTGGAAACACTTTCCTCTATCACAAGCAGAATGGGTAAACAAAGATGTTCATGCCACCAAAAAGCTAGCACAATTTTATGACAAATATCCTGATAAACCTTAACATTTCTCTTTTCTTTTCCAGGACTGTCCTTTTTTCGAAGGAGGGCTGAATGTCAGCCTCCGCTTTATTTTAAGTGTATTTCATCCATGTCTTACATGATTTATGGGGGAGTGGGGAGGTTTGTACTGTTACCAGCGTTCGGCTGTCATTACAGGTGTAGGAGATAGTCTTTCAAACAGACGTTTAAACTGATTTGGCACGTGAATGTAACGGGAGTTGCCTGCTTCGCATTCCATCCAGGAGACTGACAGAAGGAGAATATCGGAAGTGAAACTACACGTGGCCAAGGAGGAAGACGACATTGGTTTATAACTGTTTGAACTCTGGTGGGAGGAGGGTTCAGGAGAGGATATGACGTCTGTGTTTATAGTATACTTTCAGTTCTGGCTTAGCTTTCTTTGCAATCTGACATGTTTAGTAAAAATTACCAATCTCTTCAAACTGATGGAGTTGGGTCTTTATTTTCTTAAACATTGATTGGAGGCAAGCTGACAATACCCAACACAAAGTTGATTTTTAAAATTAATTTATCCTCTGTTCCTGTGAGTATCCTATCCTGCTCTGTCTTTTCTAAGTAAATACCATAGTTTAGCATCTTTTTCATATCTTGTTTGTATTTGCATATACATATACCAATCCAATTCAGTCTCCTGTTCTTCCAAATCTTGCTTCCACTTCAATTCCCCCTTATCTGTTAGTAATTCCTTATACCTAACAATGTTTCTAAGTTTAAAAGTATTTGGATGTATTAAAGCTTTCATTGTTGATAACCATGTTGGAATTTTCATATATTTGTCTCTGACCTTCTCCCATACCAATAGCAATGCATTTCTTATATAGTGTCTGTGAAAGTACGTATGTATCTTACTTCTCCCATACCATAAAAAAGTTAATCCAAGTTAATAGTCTTGTGTTCCTTAATTCCACCCATTCCTTCATCCAAGTCAGTGCTGCAGCCTAGTAATATAGTTCCCAATTTGGCAGTCCAAATCCTCCCTGTAACCTCGTATCTTGTAACATCTTTATATTTATGCTAGCTTTTTTCCTTTGCTATATACATTTTCTTGTTATCTTATTGAGATGTTGAAAATACGGTTTTTCAAGTTTTATCTGTACTGTCTGGAATAGATATATATATTATACATACACATACATACATACATACATACATACATACATACATACATATATATATATATATATATATGAGGTTTTCGTGGGTGTTTGTATGTAGGTGTTATTTGGGTTTTCTCCCGCGTAAAATTGGAAGTGTCTTGGTGACGTTTCGACGAAGTCTCATTCGTCATCTTCAGGCTGGTGTTTTCAGCTTCGGGCTTCTAGGAGCAATCTGCGAGAGAGAGAGAGGGGGGGAGACAGAAAGAGAATGAGTGGGAGAGAGGGGGAGAGAGAAAGAGAGAATGACAGAGAAAGAATAAGTGGGAGAGAGAGGGGGAGAGAGAAAGAGAGATGAGAGAATGAGTGGGAGAGAGAGGGGAGAGACAGGAGAAAGAGAGAGAGAGAGGGAGGGAGAGAAAGAAAGAATGAGAGAGAAAGGGGGGAGAGAGAGGGGGAGAGAATGAAAAAAAGGGGGAGGGGGGAGAAAGAGAGAAAGAGAGAGGAGGGACAGTGCCTGAAGGACCCCATCCTGTCACTGGGAGTCCAGGTGCTTAAGCAAGCGGCGCGCTGGATTTGTATTAGTGGTCCGTGGGATTTAAAATTATGAACTTGGTGGTCCCTGAGGTCCAAAAGGTTGGAACTCTTTCCCTAGTATATGCTTTCATCGTGTTCCATACATTCTGGAGTGATGTATCATCTTTTTTATTTATTTCAAAGAAAGACTTTAGTTCTTTTTCCACAAATAGTTGAAAAAAATTTTCTTTTAGTATTGATGTATTCAATGTCCATCTTGCTCTTTCCTTCTGTCCTTTCCATATTATCATGATTGGATTGTGATCTGCCCAAATATTTGAGCCAATATTTACTTCTTGCATATTCTCTATCAGATCTGACGACATCCAAATCATATCTATCTTCGACCACAATAAATGTCTATGGAATGAGTTACCTCCTGGGTTACGCCAACTTCCCGATCTCTGTACCTTCAAGCGGGAACTGAAGACTCTGCTATTCAATCGGGCGGGACTAGCCTAAATATTATTTTAATTTGATATTTTAGTTTAACTTAGTTTTAATTGAATTTTAAACTGTATTAATTTATTTATAATTTTATAGTTTAGGGTTTTATATCGGTCGTTTGACCGTTTTTAGTTTTAAATTGGCCGGTTAAATATTTCATTTTAAATGTATTTTCAATTTATTGTGTACTTATGTGTTTTAACAAGGCTGTACACCGCTCTGAGTCCTTCGGGAGAAGGGCGGTCTAGAAATCTAATAAATAAATAAATAAATAAATAAATATTTGAATAAAAAGTATATTGTTTTTCTTTCAGATGTTTTTGTCTCCAAATACCTTGAATATTCAATTCTTCTATCATTGTACAAAAGGATTTCAGCACTATTTTCCTTGCTTTTTTGTTTGTCTTTATTGTTTTAAAATCCAATTCCTCATCCATTACAGCATTAAAGTCTCCCATTATACAAATGTGTTCATAGTCCAATTCTAGGATTTTTCTATGTAGTCTCTTATAAAAATCTTCTTGTTTTTCATTTGGTTCATATAACGCTATCAGGAGTATTTGCTTGGAGTACATTTTTATTTCCACCATCAGGACTCTACCTTCTTCATCTTCAAAAAGAAACTTGGGTTCTAATTTTTCTTTGATATACAAAGCTATTTCTTTTTTACTTTGATGTATTAATGAAGTAAATAGGATTCCTAATTTTGATTGTTCTAATAATTTTATGTGTTGTTTTCTAATATGGACCTCTTGTAAGCATATAAGGTTCATCTTCAAAGAATTTAATTGGTTTAATGTTCTATTCCTTTTAATCGCCGCATTCAGTCCATTTAAGTTTTATTTATATTCGTGTTTGGTTGTTGTTGTATCCTCTCCTTAAGTGAGGGTATGGTTGGTTCCTCTACTAGTAATTCTGGCATTGTGATGAAGTCCTGGCCAGTGGCAACTCGAAATGGGGTGAACCCAGTGCTAGAGTACACGGAGTTATTATGGCAACTTCTGCAAAAGGCAGGAGGTCAATCCAGTTATCTTGTTGATAGTTAATAAAGCATCTTAAATATTGTTCCAGAGCCAAGTTCAATCTCTCTGTCAATCTCTTAGACTGAGGATGATGACTAGAAGTTAGGCCCTGGCCGGTTCCGAGAAAGGTCCAAAAAGGCCTTCCAGAATTTTGAAGTGAATTGGACCCCCCGATCAGATATTATCCTTCGTGGGGCCCCATGTAGTCGATAGATATGCTGCAGGAACAGTTTGGCGAGTGCCTTAGCAGTGGGGATTTTTTGGCAGGGAACGAAGTGGGCCTGCTTGGGGAAAAGGTCTGTTACGACTCAGATAACAGGTAACAACTTGTAGAGTTTCAGGTAACTCTACAGTAAAATCCAGAGATCTCTTTCCAGGGTGCTGAAGGCTTGGCTACTGTCTGTAAAAGCCTCGGGGTTTCCCTTGTCTTCTCTTTCCTGCTGCACAGATAGGGCAACTGGCAACATAGATTTCAAAGCTGAAGTGACCAGCCAATTTTTTAGACGTATATGCACAGGGCTGCAGTTGGCCCAGCTTGTTTTCTTGGAGTTAGGATGGCTCCCACTGCTACGCCACTGGCGTCTGCCTGTATGATGATTCCGTTGTTCTACCGGAACCGGCTGAATGGCCTGAATATCCAGCAAATGCTGAAAAGCCAACTCTATGAGTCCCTGTTTGACTGGGTCTTGAGAAAGTGGACAATGAAGAAAAAGCCTTGGAGGAGGAGAAAGAAATTCGAGGGAGAGCCCTGCTCACACTGTCTCCCTGACCCACGTATCTGCTGTTAGGTCGTCCCAGTGGTCCGCAAACAGGCCAGCCTGCGCCCAATAGATGCCTGAGGCCAGTTGTCACTTGGAGCAACGAGCTCCTCTACCACCCTTGCCCCTGAAGGGCCAGCCAGATGGCAGTTGTCTACCTCTGGCAAAGGAAGGTCTATCAGTCTGGTAACCTGACCGGGACTGGAAGAGCTATTGTTGTCGGGGGAAGCTTGGCCCAGACCCCCCCCCCACTGGAAGGAGGGCTGCCTATAGTAGGGTGACAGATGAAAATCGGTCCACCTGCCCTGAGAAGGAAGCACCTTCCTCTTGTCCCTGGTTTCAACCAGTAAAGGATCCAGAGACTGGCCAAATAAATGTCTCCCTTCAAAGGGGGCAGAAGCAAGTTTCCATTTATGCTTAGCATCCATGCGCCAGTGATGTAGCCAAAGCATATGTCTAGTAGTGATAGATGCCACCGTGGCCCTGGCAGAAAACTTGGCGGAGGCCAAGGTAGCGTCAGCTGTGTAGAGCTAAAATCTTGGAGAGGTCCTGGTGTGCACGTATATCGTCCAGTGCTAAGTAAGACCGAAGTTGTTGCAGCCCTCGGACTGACACCATGGTAAGAAAGGATGCCGCTGTAGAAGCTCTAATAGCCCAAGAATCTGCCAGATGAGCATGGCGCAGGGCTGTCTCCTCTCTCTTTTCCTCCACCCTCAAGGCGTCCTCAGCATCAGGCGGCAAAACGGAAGAAAAGGTCAGAGCAGCCACCAGAGCAGCCACCTTCGGGATGTCCAGTAACTTAAGTAAGGCTTCATCCACTCCAAAAAGCTGATTCTCCAACCCAGTGGCCCTGGAAGCCGTAGCAGGTTAGGTCCACTGCTGTCGTATTAACTCCAAAAACATCTCTGGGATAGGAATGGTATTTGCCTCCATCGCCTGTTCAGTGAATAGGAAATCATCCTATTCCCCACAATCTAAAGTGGATCCAGAAGCTGCAGGCATCTGACCCATACGTGCCATGGCCCGAGCCTTCGCCAACAATAGTTTCAAGAGGGCAGGGTTGAACAGACCCTTGAAGGCAGGTTTTGGGTGGGCATCCTGCTCTGATACAGAAAAATCCTCCTCACCCTGTAACAGAATAATAGCTAAGTTCAGAGGGAGGCTCCTGGTAGTCAACCACTGGAGGCATAAATCTCTGAGAGTCCACTCTCTGCCCCAAAGGATACAGGTGGGCAGGTAGCTGAAACTGCTGGCGCATCTCCTCAGCAATGTCTCTTCTAATGACCTGATCAATCCACAGCTTCAGAAACTGTGGCATGTCTTGTTCCCCCATATCACCTTGGCGGAGCCCTGCTGTGGTGGGGGTCCATGTTGCCTCAGGGGCCCTAAGCAGTGCCCCAAAAGGCCCAGGCCGAGGTTGAGGGCCACTGAGGATATCATGTGACCAGGACCTGGCAGCTGCAGGTTGAGATGGCATGTTCAGATTCTGCTGAGGAGGCAAATCTGGGGGCAGAGAAGCCATCCAACCTTCAGAAATGGCAGAATCCAATGGGGTCTGAGGCAATACTCCTGCTGAAGCCTTGATAAATTGCCTATCAATGGCCTTCTGTCATACCTGGTCAGTCTTTTCATCAGCCTTGGATGTGCCAGAACGGGCTTTGGCCCTGGCACAAATCTTAGCAGCTGCAGCAAGGCTGGCTGTTCTAGGCTTGACTGGTGCTCTGCCCCTCTATCTGGTTGAGGTGACCAGGAACCCTCTGCAGAAAATGCAGCCTGCCTGTCAGCGTCTTCCATGATAAGCATGTGTTAGGCCAGAAGCCCACTGTAAATCCACAAAAGCAGAGCAAGCTATTTGCCAACTGTCCAACTCCCCTTAAGGAAGTAAAGGTCCCAAGTCTAATTTTTTTTAATAAACCAGTCAGAAAAATTCAAACGGCAGAAAAAAATATACAGGCCTGATCCCACGATGCAGACAAACTGGCCACAGGAATCCTTAAATTTGTGACTCCAACTTTTGCAGATCACTGTAGATATCAGGATTAGGTCCTCCAGATCAGCCAAATCAGGCTGCAAAGCTAGCCTGCAGGCACAAAAATGGCTGGAAAATGCCCAGGGCTCCCATCCGCTGACGTGGAGAGCCCGACCAGCCCTGTGGCCACAAATTGATGCCGGGGGAGCAAAGCCGCCCGAACTTGAAGCCGCAACTGCAAAGCGCGGGAAAAAATGGCACGCAATTAACTCCAGCCTTCCTGGGGCTGCGCCAGGCTAAAGGCTAGCGCAGCCCAGCAGCTCTGCCATAGTTCCTTCCTGGCGCCAGGAATCCAGGAAACAATAAAACAGGCGCAGGCTGCAAGAGGCTGGTGTGGCCGAAAAGCTCCAAAACTGCCCCCAGCTGCAAGCAAATGAGCCTGCTCCACAGCTGACCAGCGCAGAAACTCCAGAGCAAACGGAAACCATGCCAAGGCTCCTAGAGGCTGGCACAGCTCCAGCGGCTTCTATCACGGTGCTCTGACACCACGGAGGCCAGCCGCAACTACTGGGGTGAAGGCAACCCAGCCTGGCACCTCCCATCGCTACACTATGGAGAAACACGTCTGTCTCATAGCTAGGACCATTGGCGTAGGCACGTCCTTGCAGCTTTGACAGTCTCAGTCCTATTGACTAGCAGACGAGGACAACCCATTCCTGGATGCTACCTCCACTACAGTGGAGAATAGCTTGACTCCCTCTTCTTTGTGGCAGCCCCTGAGATATTGGAACACTGCTATCATGTCACCTCTAGTTCTTCTTTTCATCAGACTAGACATATTCAGTTCCAACAACCGTTCTTTATGTTTTAGCCTCCAGTCCCCCAATCATCTTTGTTCCTCTTCTCTGCACTCTTTCTAGAGTCTCAACACCTTTTTTACATCATTTCAACCAAAACTGTATGCAGTATTCCAAGTGTGGCCTTACCAAGGCATTATAAAGTGGTATTGGCACTTCACTTGATCTTGATTCTATTCCTCTGTTTATGCAGCCTAGAACTGTGTTCATTTTTTTGACAACCTGAAGCACACTGCTGGCTCATATTTAAATGTTTGTCCACTAGGACTCTAAGGTCCCTCTGACAGTTACTACCATTGAGCGAGGTACCACATATATTGTACCTGTGCGTTTTGCATATGATCTATTATAAAAAAACACTTCATAGTTAATCTTAACAACAAAACTAAACTTCAAAGCCCTCTATTAAAAATCTTATTATATTGGGTTGAGTCCGCCGGTGACGTCAGCGTGAGCAGAGTGAGGGAACGGGGGCTCCACTCCTGAAGTTAAAATTTTCCCAGCCAGGAAGCCTAAAACAGACACAATCAATCCCGGAGAGATTGAGAAAAAGGAAACTTCAAGGACCTTGGGGAAAAAAGCAATTTCCCTGAAGGTTCAGGAGAAACCTACTAATTCCGGCTGGGAAGAAACCAGCCATTTTGGCTGGGCTGAAGCGCTGACAGCCAAGAAGTAGGAAGCGAAGATCAAGAAAACAACAGGATTGCAAGCGGTAGGAGAGAAAAACTTAAAAAGGAATCCAATTATATTGAAAACGATGGAGCAGAAACATCAAGACTCCAAAACTTGAGGCAGAAACATTGCCAAACAAACGCGGCGACTAGGTGGAGTAGGAGTGGAAGAGATACTTTGACAGCAGTGACTGCACAAAAGGAGAGAACAGAGGGAAAAGATGAAAGGAAACTCCAGCCTGGATTTATCCTGAGAATTGAGTAAAGTGGTGACTATAACTTAAAATATATTTATTTTATTAAGGCTAGTTTTTATAGCACTGTGAAATTTACAGGACAAAATACAGATTTAGAGACTTGAGTAGTAAATTTGAGATATGGCGTTCTGAAAGAAGCTATGCAAGATTAGGTTTACAACTCTTAAGGAGTTTACAACTAAAGTTACAACTCTTAAGGAGTTTACAACTAAAGTTGTAAACTAAAGAAATTACCTGACAGTTAGAACAATTAATCAGTGGAACAACTTGCCTCCAGAAGTTGTAAATGCTCCAACACTAGAAGTTTTTAAGAAGCTATTGGATAATCATTTGTCTGAAATGGTATAGGATTTCCTGCCTAAGCAGGGGGTTGGACAAGAAGACCTCCAAGGTCCCTTTCAACTCTGTTCTGTTCTGTTCTGTTCTATTTGTGTCATATCTCGTTTGAGTCTGAATCTGTAGGGGAAGATGACCTGGAAAAAGAACTAATAGAGATGGAGAGGCCAGCTCCGTTGCCTTTGGAAGAAACTGGGGAGGGCAGAGTCAGTCCAGGTAAGGCTTTTCTGAATTAGTGAGGTCTGCAGACAGGGAAAACTCAGAAGAACAAGGACTACCCTCTCCTGATCCAAGAGCAAGAAGGGAAGAGAGACGGCGAGATCAACGCAGATTGAGCTGGCTACGAGGGAGGAGAGTGCCCGCCACCTTTCAGAAGGCACACCTGGGACTGAGATGTAAGGAAGTGCCAGTGGGAGGGGCATTTGTTGGGAACAAGCGTTGAATCTGTGGAGCCTCATGTGCACTTGCCAAAGCCTGGAGATTGCTGTACTCTGTCTTGTGGGGTGTGCCAGTTTGCCTGTTTCACTGAACTTGTTGCTCTGGTTACTGTTTAGCTAAACTGGCTTATTGGATTGCTGACCCTGGTTGCTATTTGATTAACGTGGCTTACTGGACTACTTGCAGCCAGAGGCTTCTGAAGGTTTATTTACTTATTTATTTATTTTGTCACAACATCATACAAAAAGATTATATAGTATATAAACATATATATGAGTAAATATTAGGAGGTATAAGCATATATATATATATATAGGAAGAAGAAAAGAAAAACAATAGGACAGGAACGGTGGGCACGTTTGTGCGCTTATGCACACCCCTTATGGTCCTCTTAGGAATGGGGTGAGGTCAATAGTAGAAGGTTTTTGGTTAAAGCTTTTAGGATTCTGGGAAGAGACCACAGAGTCAGGTAAAGTATTCCAAGCACTGATGATTCTGTTACAGAAGTCATATTTTCTGCAATCTAGATTAAAGCAGTTAACATTAAGTTTAAATCAATTGGTTATTCTTGTATTATTGCAATTAAAGCTGAAGTAGTCTTTAACAGGACGGACATTACAATAGATGATTCTATGAGTTAAACTTAGGTCTTGTCGAAGGCGACGGAGTTCCAAGTTTTCTAAGCCTAGGATTTCAAGTCTGGTGGGATAAGGTATTTTGTTGTTTTCAGACGAATGGAGAACTCTTCTTGTAAAATATTTCTGGACACGTTCAATTGTATTGATGTCAGAGATGTGGTGAGGGTTCCAAACGGGCGAGCTGTATTCTAGAATTGGTCTAGCAAATGTTTTATATGCTCTGGTTAGTAGTGTAGTGTTTTTGGAAAAGAAGCTATGCAAGATTAGGTTTACAACTCTTAGAGCCTTTTTTGCTATGTAGTTACAGTGAGCTTTGGCACCCAGATCATTTGACATGAAAACTCCAAGGTCCTTAACCGGGTGGGGGTCATCTGTAAGGTAATGTCCATCAAGTATGTACTTAGTGTTTGGGTTCTTTTTTCCAATATGTAAGACTGAGCATTTGCTGGTTGAGATTTGGAGTTGCCAAGTTTTAGACCAAGCAGTTAGATGATCAAGGTCTTTTTGGATGATAGATGTATTGTCTGTGGTGTTAAATAGTTTGACATCGTCAGCAAAGAGAACACAATTACTTGTGATATGGTCACAAAGATCATTACTGTATAGTATGAAGAGTGTTGGTCCAAGGACGCTGCCTTGAGGAACGCCACTCTTGACAGGAACAGGATTTGATAGAGCATTGCCAATTTTGACCACTTGTTGTCTGTTAGACAGAAAAGCAGATATCCATTTGTGAAGGGGTCCTGAAATGCCATAGGAGTTTAGTTTTAGGAGAAGTTTATCGTGTACTACTGAGTCAAAAGCTTTGCAGAAGTCTTTGTAGATTGCATCTATTATTTTGCCTTGATCAAGATTTGTAGTCCATATGTTTTTACAGTGGAGAAGTTGTAAGTTGCATGATAATTTTTTCCTGAAACCAAATTGTTTATTGGAGAGTAGGTTGTTAGTTTCTAAGTGTGAGGTAATGGATTGATTGATGATTGATTCCATGACTTTGCAGGTGACGCAGCACAGAGAGATCGGTCTGTAATTTTCAACTAAGCTGGGGTCTCCTTTTTTGAAGATAGGGATGACTGTGGCTAGTGACCAAAGTTTGGGAAGGGAACTGGTAGTGAAAGCTTTATCAAATATTATGCTTAGGGGTTCTGCTATATTAGTGGAAAGTTTTTTTAAGATGTATGCACATAGTCCATCGGGTCCAATAGATAGCGATGGTTTCAAGTTATGAAGAGCTTTTCCAACATTATCTTCTGTGAAATCTATATGAGTTAAGTCATCATATTCATTGCCGTTGCGTTTATGGAATGTCGGATATGTGTTATCGCTGTTAACAAAAACTGAGCCAAAGAAAATGTTGAAGAGGTTTGCTTTAACTGTTTCGTCATTGTATTCTTTGTTGTTAGAATCTTTTAGTGGTGGGATGGATCTTGAGTCTTTAAGTTTATTGTTAACAAAATTATAAAAGGCACGATTGGAATTTGTGCGCAGAAGGTCCTCTTCTTGCTTGGTGTGGTAATTTGTGCATTCAATTTTTATTTGGTTGCATATATTTTTGAAGCGGTTTTTGAAATTTGCTACATAGCCTTTTTTGTTTCTTTTACAGAGTGATTTTTTTTTTTGATTGAAGCTTTTTTATTGATATGGGTAGTTTGCTTTTCCTGATCATGGTGGTCATTTGTGGTACATATAGTTCAATGACTCTATTGATTTCAAGTAGGAAAACTCTATAGTGGTCTTCAGCGGTTATGCAGGTTGCAAACAGATTTTGCCAGTCCAGAAATGAAAGATTGTTGTTTATAAAATCATAGTTGGCTTTTTTGAAGTTGTAGCTGGGAATACTATTGTTATTACGATTTAAGTATGGACGTATATTGAGACGGAAATCAATCGTGCAGTGGTCACTGTTGGAAAAAGGTTTTTTAATTTGTAGTCTGTAAATTGAGTTTGAGTTGTTGCAGAAGATGAGATCAAGGCAGTTGTTGAGTCTTGTATTGTTAGTTACAAGTTGTTCAAGACCTAGGTTTGTAACAGCGTTGTATAGTGTAGTATGGATTGGATCAGTTGTACATTCATTAGTTATCCAGTTTATGAGAGGTAGATTTAGATCACCCAGGAAGATGAGAGGACATGGGCAAGAGGTAGCCCATGTTAGCAGTGAGGTTAGCATATTTGCATGGGTAATATCATAGTCAGGGGCTCTGTAGAATAGTAAGAATCGAAGAGTAGTGTTAAGGGATAGGTCGCATACAATAGTTTCAGGAAGAGAAAGTTTATGTGCAACTTGGATATTATTTAGATTCAAATGACTTTTTGTAAAAGATAGCCACTCCACCACCTCTTCAGTTTTCACGATCTGATCGATAAACTTGATATTCTTTGTTTGAGATAATGGAGTCAGGAAGGGATGAGTTCAGCCATGTTTCACAAACAAAAATGATATCAAATGTACCACTGTTTAACAAGAGGATAAATTCAGGTAATTTGTTAACAATGCTTCTTGCATTTATCAATTTGCATTTGAGATCTGTAGTAATTGGTGTTGCAGAGGTAAAAGGCGTGCATGCCTAGTTTTGGATGTTTGTAGGATGGGGGTTGTGCACAACAGGTGGTTGAATAGATGGTTGGGGGTTGTGCACAACAGGTGGTTGAATAGATGGTTGGATGGGTGGTTGGATGTTTTGTATTGAGATGTTTGGTTGAATGGTTGGTTGGGTGGCTGGTTGGATGGTAGTTTGGCTGTTTGGTTGGATGGCTGTTTGGATGGCTGTTTGAGTGGATTGTTGGGTGGCTGTTTGGATGGCTGTTTGGATGGTTGGTTGAATGGATGGTAGGGTGATGGGTACTTGATTGAATAATGGGATGGCTGGTTGATTGTTATGGGTGATGGGGGGTTTGGAAGTGATTTTTTGATTGTAGGTTTTATTTTTTATGCAATCAGCGCGGTAGTCGATGTATAGGTTGGATTCGCCATTGTCTTGTCTTCGTTTAAGTTCTGTGCGAAGTTCACGAGAACGTATCCGTTGAAGAAAAGATAGATCAAAGTTTACTGTAGGCTGGGTTGGTTTTAGCAATTGAGTTTATGGTATAAATGAATTTACGTTTGCTGTCCTCATTTATGCATGTGACTCTACAAAATCTTGGTGCTGTTGACCCATCACTGTTTTTATATTCTGGTCCATCTCTGGAGACAGCAATTATTTCATTTGGGAAGATGGTTGATGAGTTATATCCAATGATGTTTTGAATCTTATTGATATCAGATTCATTAGTGTTTTCTAATCCAAAAAATCTTGCATTATTTATTTTTTGTCCTCTCTCCATAGCATCTCTGATTAGTTGGCTAGTAGTTATTTGTTGTTTAGGTTGTGTTGTATTTATTTGTTGTCTAGGTTGAGTTGTAGGTTGTGTATTAGGTTGCGAATTGTGTAATGATAGATGAGTTGGAAAGAGATTTAGATCATTTGAGTTTTCATTTTTTAGTGTTAAAATTTGTTTTATCAAGTTAGTGAAACTTTGTTCAATAATTGTTAGGATTTTTTTTTTTAAGTTTTGTTCAATATCTTGTATTTTTTTTCTAGGTTTTGTTCAATAGCTAGTAATCTTTTATCTAAGTATTGTTCAATAATTATTAATCTTGTTTCTAAGATTTTATCAGCGTTGGATTTTCTGGCTGGCATAGTGATATTTTTTTTATGTAATTGGTATTGAAGTAGTATCTTTCTTATTTTCTTTGTTTTATTTCACACTCTTTCCAATTTTAGTAATGAAGAAGTATCTCTCACTTAATCAAATATTTCTTAATTTTATCTTTCTCTCTTTAACTTTCTATGGCAATCACTCTCTCTCTTTAACTTTCTATGGCAATTACTTTGGCAATTGCTATGGTACTGGGGAATCACTATGGTAACGGTGAAATTCGGCGGGAAATTTAAAATGATGAGAATGGGTGACTGAAGAAGCCTCTTTAAGGGTGGCCACAATGGCGGGAGTTTCAAAAAGTCAATAGAAGCTGGGAGACTGGAGTCTCCTCAGAACTCACCAGCGGTCGCTTGGTGGCTTTAATTCCTGGTTGCTGCGTGGCTTTAAATCCTGGCAACGTGGGAGTTGATTCCCGGTGGTGGTGGAGAGCGGCTTGAATCGTCTTGAATCTGGCGATTCGCTGCTGCCTGGACGCTTAGCTTATTCGCGGCTGCCTGGACGCTTAGCTTCTTGAGCTCAGGCCGTGGCCGCCCGGATCGCAGCGGTGGCGGTCTCCTGGGTTCACGTCGCGGCCTCCTGGATCGCGGCGGCGGCGGTCTCCTGGGTTCAAGCCGCGGCCGCCTGGATTACAGCAGCAGCTGTCTCCTGGGACCTCAAAGACCTCGTCGAGGCCGCCCGGATCACAGCGGCGGTTGTCTCTTGAATCCCAGCGGCGGTAGCAGCAACAGCTCCAGTGGTGGGTTTTAAATTTGATTTTGGGCTAAACTGAAGCTTCGGGGATTGCCCTCCTAAAGAGCTTTCGCTTTTTTACAGAGAGCGTTCCTCCGAGGCTACCTTGCTGGCCGCCATCTTCAACCCCCGTGTGAGAGCTTTACTCCAGGACTTGTACTGAATGTGGGAACATTTGGGGGCAGAGTTGGAACAATAAAGGGGAGTTAGATCTGTTCTCTGGTTGTGTTGTTTTCATGCCACACCCCGGGTCATCAGAATTCTATTCTATTCTATAATGATTTCCTGCCTAAGCAGGGGGTTGGATTAGAAGACCTCCAAGGTCATATCATATAATGATGCCAAATTGAATTTGGGTCTGTCACTGGGACCAAATACTTTCTCTTCCAAGCTTTCGGACTCATGCTAGAGCCCATCTTCAGGGAATTTCACTACTGCAGGGGTGTCAAACTTAAGGCCCACGGGCCAAATCCAGCCGCAATGTGATTAGATCGGGCCAGAGGAGCTGCTCTGGAAACAGTGAAGGACCAGGCTGCAGCGACTCGGCCCAGCACAGGCTGACTGGGCACTGATCTACAACCATCTGGGCTGGAACACGGTCAGCCATAGATCTGCAAGGCTGGCCTAAAACCAGAGAGGGGCCATCCTGTCCCATCCCCTAGGCACGTGCACAGGAAGCGGTAAGCGCACGCAGGGCTTGGTGTCCACGGAGACCATCTTGCCCTGCAGGTTGATTGTGTTCTGACTGCTTTCCTTTCACCCAGGATGTCAGCGCTCATTGCCTCCTGTGCACATGCCCAGGGGATGAGGCCAAGGCAGCGGGGTCTCTCATTGGCTCCAGGGTAGCTGCATGGGTCAGAGCTAAGGCTGACTGTGTTCAGGCCCGGATGGCCATCATAAGTTGTAAATCAGCACCCAGTTGGTCTGGGCCAGGCAGAGATGAAGCAGGCCGGTCCTTTACTGTTTCCATGGTGGCCCTGTAGGCCAGGGGGAGAGTTTGGCAGTGCTGCTGGTGGCTGTGCAGCCGGCAGCCCTGGCTTTTCCATGTAGGGGCTGGGGCGGTCCCAGTGAAAGGGAAGCCTCGCAAGCTGCGAGGACAGGCTCAGAAAGGGATGAGTGGGAGAGATTGGCAACGCTTCCTTTTTACTGGGACAGCTGCTGCCCGTTGGAAAGCTCGTGCCTGGCGCCTGCCCCTGGAGCCCAACGGCTTCCATGTTCTTTGAACCTGCCAGGCAGGAGTCCATTGGAAAAGATGGTCCAGGTTTCCCAATCTCAGGGTTGAAGGCTGCCAGAGCCTCACCCCATGCTCTGCGCTCTGCTGTCACATCTGGAAGGTGCTGCAGGGCAGAGGTGAGTTTGAGTTGAGCTGGAGGGGCTGCATCCTGGCCCGGGGCTTGGGTGGATAAATAGGAGTGAGACTGCAGCCTGGGCATCTGGCAAGGGAGCTTCTCAGTATGTGCAGAGCACCCCTGTCTCGCTTCACCTGGGCCTGCATCTGCACCTGGGAAGCCCAGCCATGGTTTTCCAATGGGTAGTGGTCCCAGTGAAAGGGAAGCTTTGCGGACTGCGAGGCCTGGCCAAAGAACAGGGCACGGAGGCTCTGGTGCAGGCACAGCACAGATCTATTCTACAACCTGGTGGTGGCCATCTGGGCCAAAACGCGATCAGCCTTAGATCTGATTCAACAGGCTGTCCTGCTATCCCTGTCCTGCCCCCTGGGTGTGCTCACAGGAGGTAGTGAGTCCTGCGGGCTGACTACGTTCTACACACCTTCCTTTCATCCAGGATGCCAGTGCTTGACAGTGTGCACATGGCCAATGGGTGAGGCTGAGGTGGCAGAGTGGTCTCTCACCGGCTCCAGGGTGGCTGGAGATCAGGTCAGATCTAAGGCTAACCTGTTCCAGCCAGGATAGCTTCACCAAGTTGTAGATCAGAACCGCACCCGCACCAGCGCCTTCATGCCCCGCTTGCCAGCCTGGCCTCGCAGCCCCCTTTCACTAGGACCACCCCGCCACCACATGGGAAAGACATGGCTGGCAGCAGCACTGCCAATCTCTCCCCATGTTCTCATCCCTTCTGAATGCGGAGGAAGATTGGAATGGCATGAAACACATTTGCAAGCCGATGAGACTTTGGGGCAGAGAAATTGCCTTGCTTGAAACCTCCCATCGGCTTGTAAACATTCTTTGTCCCGAGACTGGAACGGTGCGAAAGGCATTTTCAAGATGGGAGGCTTCAAGCAATGTAATTTCACTGCCCCAAAATCCCATCTTGCAAAAGCTCTTCAGCCAGCTCTGGTACAAGCCTCAGTTCGCAGAGAACAGAGCCTAAGCTACTGTAGTGTGAGATCTGTAGCACAAGACCTCACGCTACTGATCTCGTATGAACTTCCACTACAGTACTGCACAAACTGCAGGGCATCAGTCCTTGTGCGTGGCTAAGGCGGGTGCCTGGGGCTCGAACAGTATGGCACGGACTGCAGAGCATCAATGCTTGTGCGTGGCTGAGGAAGGTGCCTGAGGCTTGAACAGTATTGCACGGACTGCAATGGGAGGGGGGTGAAAATGGGGAGCCACCATGGGCAATGGGCAGGCAGCAGTGGTGGGGCTTCCTATTTTGACCTCTGGACTCCAGCCTAAAACCAAACAGGCACTTCAGCTGCCTCCCCACTGCAACCCAGTACCATTTGACCCCCCAGGCACCCTACCCAGCTGCATGCAAGCACCGATGCTCAGCTGCACCCAGTTTTTGGCACTGGATCACCCCTCCCCCAGTCTTGTCTGGCCCATCACAGGTGCTCCTCAACATGAGTGACATTGAGCAGGCCAAGTCGAGTTGGCCATGCCCACCCAGTCACATGACCATCCAGCCACACCCACCTGGCCCTTTGAGGGTGACCATAATGCTGATCCGGTCCTCAATGAAATTGAGTTTGATACCCTGACTCTACTGGAATATGTGCTTTGGGTTGTTCTGTGAGTCATGTTTATGTGATACCTTCCTATTGGCTGATTGGTGTGTTGATGGCTGGCAATTGGCTGTCATTTCCTTGTGCTGCCAAGTTCTTGGCACCTAAGTATTTGATAACACGGTGGTAATTCAGCATTCCTGTTAACTGACAAGGGGCCCATTTCCCACGCTTCAATCACTTCCCTGGCTATCTTTGTGCTTGCATGGCCAATGATAGTTGCTGTGAAATTAAATGTATGTCCTTGTTCATTGCAATGTGAGGCTATCAATGAGCTCGGTTGCCCAATCAGCCAATAGGAAGGCACATAAACTCAGAACAGCCCAAAGCGTGTATTCCAGTAGAGAAATTCCCTGAAGATGAGCTCCAGCGTGAGTCCAAAAGCTTGGAAGATAGGTCTGGTCCCAGTGACAGACACAAATTCAATTTTGCATCATTTCTTTTTCCTCTAATAATTACTCCAATACATTCAAGACTTTCGTCCCTAGTATTGTGTATTTCTGTGGAAGTGTAGTACTTCCTGGCATAAAATGCAACCACCTCGCTTTTGTTAGGTCTGTTTCTTTTCAACAGTTGTTATCCTTTTACTTATATCCCATGTTCCATCCCACAAAGTTTATCTATATTTGCTATCATGTATTTGAATTTCAAGCTCTTCCTGTTTATTCCCCATACTATAAGCATTGGTATAGAGGTATCTGAGCCCTTTATGGTTATCCTGGATTTGCATCCTATATCTCATAATTGGTATTTGTGCACCTCTTTTTCACTATTCCATTTTCAAATACAGTCCATCTGCATTTGAAAGACAAAGGTCACTCTTTTGAAGACAACAAAATCCATATTCTGGACAGAGAGGACTGCTGGTCTGAAAGAGGGGTCAACGAGGCCATCTTCATTAAGATTGAGCAGCCCTCTCTCAGGAGAGGGGGAGGGATATGACATCACCTATCTCCTGTTTATAACACAGTCCTTTCAGCAGTTCCAAGAAAGTTTCACACCCATCTACACTATTCAGGTGGCCCTGAAAGCACAGATAAACATCCAAGTAGTCTCAATAACACTCAGAATGAGTGTACATGGCCAGATGACTGCAAGGAATATCAATCCTTCCATACTCCACCACTCAGAAGTGAAGAAACTGCTTGATGAGAAGTGAAACATCTTCAAGGAAAAACAAAATCCAGTTACCTTTTGAAAAAGCACATTTGGAACAATCATGACCTGGATGACTAAGAATTTCCATTGACATGCCCCTCTTTGCATCCCACGTAACCTTCTTGTTCCATATGACACCTTGCATGTACCTTCTGCAACCTGTGCCATGCCTCTTCTGCATGCCCTTCCAGACCCTCTTGCACATCCTGCTCATGCCATATCTCTTACACATCATTCCCAACTCTCCTCTGCATCCACATATCTTCTTGGTCCCTCCCTCACCTAGTAGCTGCTACTCAACTTTCTTACAACTTCTTGCTGGCTTGGTTATGGGAAGCTGGCAGGAAGATCCCTCACCTAACTACCACGAGGTTTAGTTAAGAGTGGCAACCAGGACTGCAGGGATTGCTGCCTCTTAAGTGTTATAGTCATGCTTTACAACCATATATCACTCAGTGATAGAAATTCCCATCCCAGTAGCTGTCATACATTAAGGATTACCAAGGATTAGTCCAATACAGGTAGTTGACACTTAACCGTTTTTTCAGCAACCATTCAAAATTACAACAAATAAGAAATGATAGTGATGACCAGTTCTATGGCTTTTACAGTATGCTTCTTTCCCTGCAGTTACATGACCAAAATTGGGTGCTTGACAACCCACCCATATTTACAACTGTAGGTGCTTTAATTTCCCTCATCTACCTATTTACTACCATCTTTTGCCTTTTTGGCTGCCCTGCACTCCACAACCCTCCACTGCCCCCCAGCTGATCTTCATTGTCTTCTTCCTCCTCTGAGGCAGTTGAACATCCTTTGCAAAGACCTCCAGAAAGTTGTGTAAAAGCCTTGCAGGGGAGTAGCATAAGTGGCCTAGTGCAGGATGAATTAAAGGCAGAAATGTGGGAGAGATAAGAAGTTGGGGGTAGTTGAAGCAGAGGTGAGTTCGACAGACCAAGAGAAACATGAGGTCCTTGCAAATGACAGTGTGGTACTAGCCTAATGACTGTAACTAGGTCTACCAGAACTGTTACAACTAAATATTTTAGCATTTTGGTTTCATATTTTGGTCATGTGATGTTTGGCAATATTGAGTACAGGTTACTGCAACTGTCATAAGTTTCTAAGCACCCAATCCTAATCAAATGACTGCAGATGTGCTGGGGTGGATGGAACTTTGATGACAGGTCATAAGTACCACTTGTTCAACGTTGCAAGAAGTGGTTGAGTGGTTGCAGAATGAGTTAAAATATCACTTATAAAATAGTCCAGTGCTCTAAAAGAGCATGACTATGGACTATGAGACACTTGGGAACTCCAGCTCCCATTTTGTG